>NW_027069860.1:475344-702030 GCF_002906115.3 Quercus suber | reverse complement strand
TACTGGCACAAACCCACATCCACCAACGCCACCTTAAATTAAAAAAAAAAAAAAAAACATCCACAACAACCGCCACATTCACAAACCCACATACCAAATCCACCAAATCAAACAAACCCACATCCATTGGGCACAAACTTGCATCTTTGAACCAGACAAAGATCGGCATGGCATGATGTGGTGGTCAAACAAACCGGCGTGGCGTGGTGGTGGTCAGTGGCATGATGAGATCAATGTGTCGTGATGAGATCAAATCGGCATGGTGTGATGAGATCAAATCCACCAAATCAAACAAACTGGTGTGGTGAGATCGGCGATGAGAGATCCAGACACAGAGAGAGAGAGAGAGATGTGTTGCGAATGGAGAGAGAGATATTTGATGGGAGGAGAGAAAAAAGTAACTAAATAAGCCAAAATATTTTTGGCGTTGATGTTTGTACCGTCTCATATTTGAGATGGTACTGTAGCATGTTGCAAAATTTTGACACATTTGGAACACCTCACGAAGCTTTAATAGTAGTGTTTGGTGTGTCAAATGCCAAATATTTGGCATTTGACACACCAGATGGTAGTGCTCTTAGCAATTTCTAGGCCGTTTAGAGCATCTTCAGCAGTTTTTTTTTTTTTTTATATTTTTGTATTGTTTGAACAGTGAACAATAACATTTACCTTTTACCTACTTACTTTTTCAAATACATCTTCCAACATATTCTCTATCATTTCTTTATCTCATTTAAATATTATTTTTTTCATTCATTATTTATTCATATTTTAACACACATATCCTCATACCCCCATCCCCACTCCTTTCTTTCCTAATTTTTTATTCTGTTTTATTTTTTATCTAATGAACAATAGTACATCAGGTTTGGAAAATGACTGTTCATTAGTAAAAAACTTTTTGAGTTTTATAGAAGCTGTTGGAGGACTATTTTTTGGTTTTATTCTCTATTATAAAGATTATTTTGCTTCTACCCAAGCTATTAGAGATGCTCTTAGTCACCTATAAAAGGAGAAATAGTGCCCACACTCTATTCACTTAGCCGCAACATAACACAGGTATTGTTCTGTTCATTCACTTTTTCTTACGAAGCTTTAAACCTTCAGTCTTTTGTTCTTTCTTTCAATAAGAATACTAGTACAACCATAGTTTTCAATAATTGTGAGGTAGTATATTTTAGAGCCACTGCGTGGATATTAATTTCATGCCCCCCTTTATCTTGTCTTCAGGTCTCATGAAATTAATTATTATTTTTTTTTAGCTGTACGCAGTACCTACAGCAACGGCAGAATTTGTGAGTCCACGCTTTAATTGGAAACCTGGGTTCCTATTAACGGCCTTAAGAGGAAACAACGAAACTATTTTTTTTCCTTTTGAGCGAGTGTCGCTTATGCTATCGCGGGATTATTCTTATCATGACTCTTGTTATTGCTCGTGCTTAACTCTATTTTCTGATCCGCTCTTGTTATTGCTCTTTAGCAATTCTCCTTGCAACTTGTCTCTCGATAAGGTCTTGCTTCTTTGTCCAGAATGAAAACTATCATCTTGAAGGTCCGCTTGGGTAGCAGAGTGGTGATCTTCCCATGCTCAAGGATGAAAACTATCTTCTTGAAAGTTCTCTCGATAAGGTCTTGCTTCTTTGTCCAGGATGAAAACTATCTTCTTGAAAGTCCACTCGATAAGGTCTTGCTTCTTTGTCTAGGATGAAAACTATTATCTTGAAGGTCTGCTTGGGTAGCAAGGTGGTGATCTTCCCATGCTCAAGTGTACAATTTATTTTGATGCCCCCTTGGGTAGCAGGGTGGTGATCTTCCCATGCTCAAGGATGAAAACTATCTTCTTGAATGTTCGCTGCGTCATCAAGGCTCCTTCAGAGATACGTAGTGACATGTCGCAAACTTCGAAGGCGCAAGGAGATGCCAACATGACTTTGAAGCTGAGAGATGACATGATGAAGAATTTAAAGATGTGAGAAGACATCACTAAGACTTTGAAGATGAACGATGCCATCAAGACTTCAGAGGTGCGAGGCAATACAATTTAGACAAGTGGTGATGCAGTCCAAGCTTTAAAGATGTGAGGTGATGCGATACAACCTAGAAGAAAGGCTATGCAGTCCAAGTGCGATGCGGCGTAGACTTTAAAGATGCAATGTGATGCAACCCAAAAGAAAGGCAAAGTTGTGCAGACTTCAGGAATGTGAGGCGATGCAACTTAGAAGAGAAGTGATGCAAGTTGACACAACTTAAAGGAGAGGTGGTGTAATTTTAAGCTTCGCCCTTCCAACCAAAGAGCTTTTGAAAGCAAATTGACAGTCTATGGTGGAATCCTTCAAGCATGGTGTTTTTTTTTTTTTTTGCTCTAACTTTTGCTTAGGTCGCCATTTTCAAGGTTTTCAACCTAATGAGTCTTTTTTTTTTTTTTTGGTTGGTATTCTAACTTTTGCTTAAGTCGCCTTTTTCAAGATTTTTATCCTAATGAGCTTTTTTTTTTTGGGTGGTGAACACGTTCAAAGGTAAGGGGAAGGTATCATGCACCTTTGAAGTGCCAAGGTGGGGAGTTTAAGCTCTTACCAAGGAGCAATCTTGAATTTCATGTGTAGGAGTGCTTAAGGAGCCTCACGTCAATAGGATTGATCCTCACATCATCACCGTCAATTATCTTGTAGACTTCTTGTACTTCATCAAATGTAGTTTGCCCCATATCTTCCAATGTTGGTGGAGCCTCCTCATTTTCTCGATGATCTTGAACATGTGACTGAGTATTGTATATGATTGTTCGCATTTTAACTTTGAGTGAACCATCTGTGGTAACGTCAAGAATAGACTTACGCTTCATGCATGAGGGGATGCAACTCTAAATCTTACTGACAATACTTTCCTCTCCTTGGTCCTTAGCCTTTATTTAATCTTGAGAACAACCAATGATAGATGCTTTCGTCGTCCCTAACCGATCAAAGGCTAACCTATGTAGAAGAGCATTTTGGTTTTGTGTTGGGTGAGCAACAGTTAACCTTTTGAATGCTGAAATTCGTGATGGTGAGAAGCTTGAAGCCTTAATGCGATTAAACATTGAAATTCGTGGTGGAAAATTTTCCCCTTCTTGATTCAAGCCATTTTTAGCTTTCATTATGTCATGTCTTTTGGCCGACCTTTGCACTGGCTTTTTAGGCATGTAATTGAGTGGAGTGATATGCTTGGGACTTGGCTTTGAATTTTCTTCCTCATTATGGATTCCATAACAAGATACCATATGAATGGTTTCCATTGAATTGTTTTGAGGGAGCCTTTGTGGGAATAAGTCTAGTATAATGACATAATTCTTGAAATTTTGAGGCAACAAATGATCATATTGCATATTGGCCTTTGTGGTTCCTTCTTTGATTGCATATAAGGCTTGTTTTTTGGTCCTCTTGATTTCTGGGAAACTAAATTTCAGGGAAGCACTCCTTACTTTAGAGTTGGGCAGTACATCATTCAGTGACCCACATGCAACAGTTGTATAGTTTGCTTGAGCTACTTCATCATAGTCTAGATCAATCTTCTTTTCTTTGGCAAGCTTTATGATGATTTCTTTAAGCACAAAGAACTTTTGGACTGGGTGGCTGATGATGCGGTGATATTTGCAATAGTTAGGGTTATCAACTTTCTCCATCTCTTCTAGTCGCTTGCATTTTGGCAATTCGATTACCTTTGTTTGAAGTAGTTGTTCTAATATTTTTGGCACATCCTCATCTGGAAACGGATAAACTTTCTGCCTTCTTTCCTTAAAAGTTAACCGACGTACGTCATTCTTTTGCCACCTATCAAATCTATTGTCCTTTTCTTTTGCACCTCCTCTTGAAATCTTGACTAAGGCAGTGTTAATAGCCACAGAATCTTTAAATGTGTCATTCTTCTTCACTTCTTTTTTGTCTTTCCTCTCCTTAAGTGCAAGAGAATTCATGTTTTCATGATTAGAGATACTTAACTCCATGTCATGTGCACGAGTTGCTAGCTCTTCCAATGTTTGAGGTTTTATCTCTTGAAGGATGTAGAGAAGTCCCCAATGCATACCTTGAATGCACATCGCCACAGCAGATATTTTAGAAATCCTATCCGTGCAATTCAAACTTAAGGAGTACTATCAGTTAATATAACTAACAACGTGCTTATCTGTCCACTGCTTGGTACTAGTAAGTTCCAACATACTCACCATGTGATGTGTGCTATAGAATCAATTAAGAAACTCTCTTTCAAGTTGCTCTCAACTATCAATTGACTCAAGCTCCAAGTTTGTGTACCAATCAAAGACACTTTCTTTAAGAGAACGAACAAATTGCTTTGCGAGGAGGTCTTCTTGAGTTCCAGTATTTTCACAAGTTTCCATAAAATGAGCAATGTGTTCCTTGGGATTGACTTTGCCATCAAACTGCATGAATTTAGGAGGTTGATACGCATTGGGCATTCTCATGTTGTCAACACGCTTTGTGTAGGGCTTTGAGTACATAAAAGAAATTGTAGAAGAACCTCTATATTGTGCCCAAATGGTGTTTGTTATCATATCTTGGAGTTGTTGAATAGATAACGAAACAACTGAAGTAGATTTTTCTTATTGAAGGGTGTCTTCAGTTCCATTCCCTTTGTCTTCCTTTGTGGGGATGAAGTCCTGTGAGGACTTAGGACCTTAGCTTGATTTGTCAAAGTCTTTTACTTCTAGCTTGTTCATTAAGGTTACAATTTGAAGGTCCCTATCTTTGAGTGCTTTTTTTTTTAGAAGGATGATATTTTGCTCTATTTCGACCATCTTTTCCTCTACAATAGAGGCGTGAGTCATCATGATTGACACGACTTCAAAGGCTAATTGAGGAGAAAGTAAGTCCATGTGAACAAAGGGAAACTCATCTCTTGGATTTCCTATGACATATGAGGAATCACGTGAACAACATCTTGTGAAGGAAGAAAGGGGTTTGCCCCCAGACTTGAGGTGCTCCAAGTTTGATAGCTCTTTGTTGAAAATCTTCTCGCTTCCAAGAAAATCCAAGGAGATGACTGTCTGGACCTTGGTTTCTTTAATCGATTGAAATTGAAGTTGATTAAGAGCTTTAGATTTGCCGCAGGCAATTGTACCAGAATAGTTGTTAGTGATAGAAGCATCGAGTCTAGTTGAACTCGTAGTTGATGAAGCACGAATGTTCTTGCTAAAGGCCATTGAAGTTGATAGCAAGGTGATGAAAATTTCTTTTTTTGAAGGAGAAAGAGATGAGAGGCAGAGAGGTCCCACTGGGCATGCCAAATTTGTAAACACAAAAATCTTAAGTTTGAAAATCAAACAATTGGCAATGTTTCACAAGTGTAAATTTGTATTGATGAATTTGTAGGTATAATTATCTATGTTTAGATTCTAATACAATAGAATAATTCCCTAATTCGATCTCCTTAGAAAAGTCTTCAATTCAAGTTTTACGTTGATGTAGTCTTGACTCGAACACAAGATGTCTTCCACTTGGATTGGAAAGTGGCTTGTAAGATCTTTGGAATGAAATTGCGATTAATCTCTGGTTGTGCTCTTGTTAGGGATTTCTTGTTCTTCACGTTCTTCATGGGTTTTTCAAATTTTATTGATCTTCAAAGATTTGTGGTGGAAGTTCTTCGAGGCCTTAGAGCTTGAATCTGATGAAGCTTCAATGGATTAAAGTCTTTGAAGTTTCTGGAGGTTTTGAAGCTTGATTCCAGTAGAACTCTGAGACTTGGAAAGATGATTTGGATGAATGGTCTTCATTTTCGAAGATTTGTAGTGAAAGTTCTTTGGGGCTTTTGGAGACTTGGATCCATAGAGTTTCACTAATTTGTAGTCTCTTAGTGTTTATGGAGGCTTTTGAGCTTGATTCCAATGAGCTTTGAGATTTAGAAGGATGACTTGAATGCTTTTGCTTCGAATGTTCTTTGTATTCGAAGGTTGAAGCTCTTGATATTCTTGGAGGCTTTGGAGCTTGATTCCGGCAGAGTTTCAAGACTTCTGAATGTTTCTGAATCTCCCATAAGATTGAGAAAGGTCTCTATTTATAGGAGTTTTGGGGAGGTGTGATAACACATGATTGGATATCATTAATGACATGTGTCATAATTTAAATGGATGGAATTTATGTCTTGTTCTCTAAGGGACACATGGCATTATTTGATTAGCCATAGTGCTTTAATTTAAAATAACACATGACAGTTTTTAATTAAACTGCTTATGTCACTTAAATTAACATGTGCTAACATTTGATTGGTTCTCAAGTATTCTTTGTAATTTTTATTCTTTGACACTTGAAATATTGTCATTGGTCTCTGAATAATGATAGTGACACCCACTAAATAATACATGGCTTCTTGTAATTAGCCGCTTTAAATGTACTACATGAACTTAGTGGTCTGATGTGGCAATTTGTGATTGGTAGAAAATTTCACTCTCTACAAAGATATCACACTCCTAAGATTTCAAAGAACTGAAAATGGAAGTAAAGTAGAAATTCTTCAATTATATAGACTAGTTCATGGTAGTTCCATATTTGTTTCATTATCATTTCAACTATCATAGCATTACAATCTCCCTACACCCACACCACCTCCGATCTGCCATCACCCAACGATGATGCTCCAACAATCGGTTGTGCATTTCAGCCACCCACCTCTGTATATTAGATCAGGTAAAATTTTGATATCCTTTTCTTTAATTGAATTTTTCCCCTTCCTTGATATAGATCTCTAGTAACTGTAGTTGGGAATGGGCCTCTCTCATTTCGATTTCTCTCTCTAATGTCTTTTTTTTTTTTTTTTTTGCTGAAACCCTCTAGGTCTTTTTTTGTTTCAGTTTTGATCCTTTTGATAACTAGGTTTTATTATCTACTGTAAAGCTTGAAAATTTTTCTTGGGTTTGAAAATTGGGGTTGTTGGATATGGTCGAATGTGCTGTGATTGAGTGAAAATTGCCCTGCAATTGACAAAATTATTAAGAATAAATTCCAAATTTCAAAACATTGAAAAAATATTTTATTTTTTGAGTTATATGTTGATCAAATTTTATATAAAAGTTCGATAACTATCTTTGGAAGGCATGACTGATTTGAATGCCTAATGTAAATTCTCTTTTGAATTTAACGCCATATGCAATTCTTTTTTTCTTTCCTTGATTTCTTGTTTTTGTCCAATTGGT
Source organism: Quercus suber (assembly GCF_002906115.3). Classification (NCBI taxonomy): domain Eukaryota; kingdom Viridiplantae; phylum Streptophyta; class Magnoliopsida; order Fagales; family Fagaceae; genus Quercus; species Quercus suber. The sequence continues at coordinate 694,853 of NW_027069860.1, read as the reverse complement.
GTTCCCTATTGTGTTTATCAATTCAACTCATGCCTTAGCCAATCTACGAATCTTACTTTGTGTACATGTCTGGGCCAATCTGTTCAAAGGTTATGTGTTTTTTTTTAAAAAGTAAACAATGGTTGTGATGCTGATTTAATTGAAGCAATAGATTTTGGAGCTAAAAAGTAAAAAGTCAAATTGAGCAACTATATTTGATTTAGGAGAGAATTTGATGTCATTGACAACTGACTTCTAATGGTCTTTCTATTAGTGAGAAAAAGCAATTGTGCCTCCTAAAATATGAGAAATTGAACAAAGATTTTATTTCCTTAAAGCTGCTACAAAACTCAATTAGTCCTACTTGCTTCATTGCTTTTGGAAAGATATTACTGTCATGTACTGTGACTATAAATTCATAGCAATTGATATATACTGTGATTTCTTGTTTTGTGTTATAGGCCTTGGTTTTGTGGTGAGTGAAGCAAAGAAAACAAGATCATACTCATATTGTTATAAACTTACAACTAGGGTGCATATGGTGGCAAAGCATAAGTGTTAAGTATAAAAGAGATGTTGCAGGAGAAGATGGAGAAACTTCCCAAAAGTTGAGCAAGCATTTTTATCCCTTAGTAGGAAGTATTATATGTATTTGATTTGTAGATTGCTTTCTTTGTTGAAAATGTGAACCTTGAATGGTCTTGTGTTGAATTTCTTTTGCAATTTTGTATAAGTGATCGATAAGAGGTTCTTACGAATTTAACAAGCGAGATTTTTGGTAGTAAATTTTGTAAGCTCTGAGGTCTCTTTGTAATTGAGACTAGTTGTGTCGGTGCTGGTCCTTTTCTTTTTCCTTGCTTCTAAATTGTTGTGTTGGCTGGTTTTGTACTATTTCTTAATCGCTAAATGAATTTCAGTCATATCTCAACAAAAAAAAAAAAAAAAAAAAAACTTTTGTTGTTTCCATTCATGATTTGCATGGAGAATTTTTCTTTTTATCATCTTTTGCTTCAAAACAAACTATGAACCTAAAATGTATCATAATTCCATATATTCAAATGTACAAAGTATACTCAAAACACTAGTACACCATTACCAAACCAATTGGTATATAAATAATCATTAGAGCATTTGTCCATAACTTATGTCAAAGATTACAAAACATGATTCTAAATTAGAAAAACAGCATCCTAAGCTAGACAAATGGCTCGACTATGTGCACCATCCTATGTGCTCTAATTGCAACACTTATACAATATATATGGTAAAGAAGTTATAAGAAAACCACTTAAAGACTAATTACACACACAACTCTTATCAACTATTCTTTTTATCATAATTGTTGTTATCTATATGTGAAGAAGGATCATATTTTTATTTTTTATTTTTTTTTATGTCCATATATTTTTTTATTAATGAAAAATAGAGAATTATTGTAATTACTTTGGATATTTTTTTTACATGTGTTAAGGAAATTAGAAAAAGTGATGAATTCTTTTATTATCTTGACCGGTTTATCAATATCATCATAATCCCCCATCCCAACAAAAATTTCCAACTCCCAGCCACTCCATATGGTGTACCATTACCGAACTTATATAGCATGGAATTCTTACAAGGAAAAAAAAGTTATCATAGATGATTTCTTCTATGTAACAAGGAAGTAATATTAAGCAAGGTTTTGAAACCCGGACCGTTCAATGAATCGTAAAAGGGTGAGGTTCAAGGTTTTTGAGATTGAACTGAGGTCGAATCGTGATGACGTTATAATTAATTTAATAATAATTTAAAATATAAATAAATATATTAAATTAGTAAAAATTGAAAAATTACATAAAAAATCCAAATAAATATAGAGATCTAATAGAAATTTCACATTTAAATTAATTTATGAAAAACCCAATAAAAAATTTGATAGACATTTTCCCATGAAATTAAATTTTTTTTTTTAAAAAGAGCGATAACTTGAATGGTGAGAGACATTAGCATATATAATGTTATATATCTTTTTTGTTGTAGATGTATATAATATTATATGTATTTGTTTAATCTTATAGTGTAAATCTTACATTTATCAGACAATCTTATAGTGTAAACCAATAAATAAATTTAATAAATTAATGTACGAATTGGTGGGTTTGTACTTTGTAGATTTAAGAATTAGACTAATAACTAAGGACAAAGTTTAGCTACAAAATCAATTGTAACCTTAGGCTACAAACTCACTCAATATCTTTTTATTGAAGGTGAATTTTGACAAGTCCACCATTGGATTGCATTTTCTTCTTATATCCTCAATGTTTGCAAAATTTCAAGAAAATTAAAGATCAATAGCTATGTCATCAATAAATTTTTAAATTGCAAGTTTTTGTAATTTAAAATTATACATAAAATATAAGATTATAGATTATATAGTAAATAATATCCAATTGACACAAAAATTGACATATGTATTAAGAGCGTAAAAAACATGTAATTCAATAGTTAGATTTTCAAAATGTGCAATAATATTTATTTTATTGAGTGAGTTTGTAGTTTAAAACTACAATTGATTTTATAGCTAAATTTTGTCCAGTAACTAAATAAATTAACGAAGAAATAAGTCAACAACACATAGGAGTTGAGGTGGTCTAGAACTTCTTTTTCAATCTCAATGGTAGCCATCAACAGCCAGCAAAGAGTCTACTCCGTAGCAAAACGACTGGGTCCTTTCTTTTAATCCTTGTTCTCAGCGTCATCTTTCATCTTCTTTTGTTCTTCTTCTTCGTCTTTTTTTTTTTTTTTTATTTAAAGAGCTTAGGCCTGAACCGTGAGACCCGTTCACGGTTCTCAAACCCAGGCAGTTTGACCAAGGTTTACAAGGTCCATTGGGTTTTTTGTGTAGAATGGGTTTTGGAAGTTAAAGAACTGTCTCAAGGAGCGGTTCCCGGTTAACCCGGTCGGGTCGTACGGTCCGGTCCCGATTTCAAAACCATGATATTAAGGAGCAAAGGTTGTGCATTTCATATCATATTTTATATGAAAATAAGGCGAGAAAGAAACGCAAAATTTAAAACTAATGCTTCCTCTATATTTGCATTATAGTCATGAACCATTCAAAAGATTTTTTTTTGGTAAGAAAAATCAAATGATATTTTTATATAAATATAGTTCTATTAAAAACGGAATGAAATATCCCAAATGCTTTTCTGGTTGCAACCAACTTGCTCTCAATATTCCGCTCACTTTGTGCATATGCAAACAAAATTGGGCGAGTTAACCGGGTAATCCTTCTTCAATAGCCTTTATGAATACAGTCCAGCATTCCCTTGCAGCTTCCTTTTCATTCATCATAGTATATATAATAGCCTGTACAAGTAGAAACATAAGAACCATCACGTTGCTTGTTAAGGTTTTGGCTTTGATTACTTGGTCAACTTCCTTTCACAAATGCATAAATATTGGTCTTTGTAAAACATTCATATTGAAGTCCTCACTTTTAAAAATAAAGTGGGAGAACCCAAAGCCAGACAAACTTTATAAAAGTTACATTTTGCAGATTCTTTTTCTAATAGTATCTAAGTGTTTTTAAATCTTAGATAATTTTCTTGATAATTTGAAATTTACGAACCTTGTAAAGAGGAACTCGAGCATCTGCTTTGATAGCCGGCTTTTTGAGACACTTGCGTTTTAAGGCTTCTTCATATTTTCCCTGTATAAGCAGACATTAAAGATCACGAATAGCGAATAAACATAAGAAGAATGCTTGTTGGTGTCCTTCTGCCCAACTGATCAGGTTTAACTCAAGCAATGGACATCCATTTTTACTACAATTTCTGTTCATACTTTACTGACCATTAGCTAGGATTAAACCAGTCATGTATCTTTTCTTATCTTCGCGATTTACTACTTTGTTTTGGGAGATATAACGAATGTGATTATCCTCAAAGAAAGTGTTCACTAAGTAAAACATAAAGATGTTAAATTTAGCAATCGATGTGAAAGGAAATTACAGTTCTAAATGCGGATGCTGTGGATGATATAAAAAACGCTCGTGCCGATTTCTTCCTACCTAAGATGTCGAAGTTAATTTCCACAAAAAAACAAGAATAAAAAAAAGGCCTAAAATATGAAAGTGCCATACCTTTTTTTAATCAGAATTTAGTTAAAACCTGAAACAACAATCTAGTTCCTAAATGATGGTAAAATCTTGCTATGCTTGAGACCCTAATTAATCCATTTTTGTAATCATTCATTATCTATTTAAGATGTTTTAAGGTTATTTTAGTTCTGAGAAATTTTAATATGTCAACTTTGACTGCTGCATGTAGTATATCCAAGTTCTGATACTATGTGNTAAAAAAAAGGCTAAAATATGAAAGTGCCATACCTTTTTTTAATCAGAATTTAGTTAAAACCTGAAACAACAATCTAGTTCCTAAATGATGGTAAAATCTTGCTATGCTTGAGACCCTAATTAATCCATTTTTGTAATCATTCATTATCTATTTAAGATGTTTTAAGGTTATTTTAGTTCTGAGAAATTTTAATATGTCAACTTTGACTGGTGCATGTAGTATATCCAAGTTCTGATACTATGTGATCAAAAGGTCAAAGAGATCACAGGTTCGCTCCCAAACAAAAGTTCAGTAGGGTCTAATGCTTGGAGTTGTAGTGTCTAATATATAATGATCTTGTGTACTAAGAGCGGGGAAATTTTATGTCATATATACCAGATAGATGAGAACTTCAACCAATGCCATCTCCACATAGAATGCAGGCTCCGGATCATTCTTAAAGAACTTATATGCTTCTCCCAGTTCCTTCACCATTTCATCAGCCTTTTTAGATTTCATTAGCTCCATTGCCTCATCCTACAACATAGTCGTGAATAAAAAGAAAATCATACACCATATCTGGCAATTATTTGTAGCTCGGTTGGTATTAATAAGACAGGTGAAAATCTTATATATGAAACATTCGGCTAGGTGTTAGGACTACAAAAATTTTGTGTACGGAATTACACAACGTTAGATACAAATTACAAGAAATTTTTTTAACGACAATAATAGGATTTTTTACTCACTCAGGGTGCTTCAAATGTATCTAATCCTTTCATGAACAGTCAAAACTCAAAATTGAAGACAAAGGCTGAACTTAGAAAAGTAAAGGTATAAGAATCTACTATTAAATGAAGACACTAGTCTTAGTTAAGATAAGACTTTGACAAGGTTTTGATCATAATAAGATCCGTTCCCATTTAAATTCTCTATTTTCCTTTCATTTTAAGCTAAATATAAAACAAGTGGCGTTTATTTAATTTTATGTCGTTTACATAGATTTTTTCAATATCATGTCTTACATTTAAATTAAAATTTGAGGCATTGGATGATTTAAATATCCTTTTGTTGACATAGATGCACTCCAATGCTAGGCCTTAAAATTATTCTAAAAAAAGAAGTTAATGAAATGTGTGTATAGGTTAAAGTGTCTGTATTCCATAATCATCACCCTTCTTTCTATATGTATAACAATGAGGCGGGTTGTTATTTTATAAGGGGGGCTATACTAATTTAATATTTCAAATTTACTGTCACGCTAACACGGGTAACTTATTAGGAGGAAAACCAAGTTTAAATTTCTTACTAGATTCTAGAGTAGCCTACTCAAATTTAACTTAAAGGAACTTAATTTTATCTTAGATCTAAATTCCTACTTCTTCGTCATGATAACTATTGAATTATTGAAAATTGAAAATTGAAATATATATATATACACACACACGAGACTTCTTTATGTACATTAAGCACATAGGCATTGATATCATCGAACAAACATATTATCCACATGTCATGTTTAAAATATACACCATAAACATATACATATAGAAGCACAAGCTGAAGCTGGGCTAAAGGACAAAGAGAGGAGAATGAATGATACCTTAAGGGCTTGAACATCTTGTGCTGAAGGCCTTTTATTAGCCGCAAACAGCTTTGTCTTTTTGGACTCTGTTAGACGTGAAGCCATGTATGCACTAGTATCCAAAAATGATTTCATTGCGGGTCTCCCACCCGCTGGGTAGAAATCAGATGATGGCACATTTGGAGATTTTCTCTGAGTCATCAAAGTAGCTGCATTGGCAATTGGACTCATCCTACAACTGATGATACCAAGAACACATGCCAATACAAGAGACACCCTTACGGTTCCTCTTACAATTTTGTTGTCACTTTCATCTGGTGTTGGGAACTTATTTACTGCACAAACAATGGGACTGAAGGCATGCCTAAGGGGACGTCGGCAGGAACTGTTAGGTAGTGAAAGAGAGGAGTGGTTAGAGCTGAAATTAGGCTTGGTTAACCTTGTAGCACTCAGAGGGGAGGAGATGCGTAGAGGTACGCTGGGCAGGGGGCCATTGCGGAGGAAAAGTGTGGATTCCATGGAAGATGGAACGGTGTGTGCTTTCAGAAATTAACAGGCTAAGGCATTGTTGCATTAAGGAAACCATTACTTATTCTTGGTCATAAATAGGAAATAGCCATGACCGACACAAATTGTCTTTTAGGGTTTAAGTAAGGTATCATTAACTGCTTTGAACTAAAGTATTGGCAAGGCATCATTTTCAAGTCCACTTAGGCCATGGCTTAGGGGCTCCCTCTTGGATAAGGCCCCCAAATGGATTGCAACAACTTTTATATATATATATATATACATATATATATGTTTTTTCCCACTATTTAAGAAAGTCCCAAAAAATTGAATGATGATAAAGATATTACAAATTTTACTACTTAGGACTCAAAAATTGATATGTAACTAATGATCCGTTTGTTTCGAAATAAAATATTTTTATCATTTTTTAGTGTTTGTTTCGTTGTAAAATTGTTGAGAAATATAGATCCCAGTTGACAGAATTAACAAATTTTAAACTCAAGTTATTAATTAGATTAATTATGAATAAACCTTATTAAAACAAACAAACATCAATATCATGTCAAAATCATGCAGCAGAAAAATAAATAAGACAAGATATGATGACCTAGGAAAACCAATGAAACAAACTAATTTCATAGTAAAAAACCTAGGAGGAAACCTTCTCGAAAAGCAATCTACTATAGTAAAGAGAAGTTTCAGATCTAGTACAAAACCTTTGTCCCTAGACTCTACAATTCCCGTAAATGAATTTATAGCAAAAACCTTCTATCACTTCAGAACATTTGAACTCTTCAATATATGAACACTACCCTTTTTGCACGGATCCCAATACACGACTTCAATCACCAACTAGAGAAAGTTGTTAGCTGCAAAGTTCTTCAGTTCATCACACGATGAAAATCCAGAAGAAGCTTGGTCACAAAACCCTACAGGGTACAAACACAGCAACTTCTTCACGCGAATGATAAACTAGGACAAATTTTGTCTCTGGTCATAATTTGCTTGAACAAACTTTGCTCAACACTTGTGCAACTTGTGTCCACTTTGATTGCCCTTAAAATAATCCTTTTATATGTCTGGGGTTATGAGAAAAAAAAAAGTCCAAACACATAATCACTGATTAGAGTCAAAACAGAACTAAAATTCTGTTTTTCATAAACTTCGACAAATACCCCATCTGTTGAGCTGCTGTCGAGCCACGAGACTGGAACGGCTCTTCAAGCTCGATAGATGGCTAGTTGTCAAGCTTTAATGACAGACACTTTTTAGACTTGAATCTTGGACAGACTTGCATGGCTTCAACACTTGATCTTGAACAAAGTTTCTTGAAGTATTAAACACATCCTAGATCTACCCAAATACAAGTAAAGTGCATTTTGTCGAAGGATTAACCAATTACATAAAATAGTGACACATGTTCCTAACAACTGAATTACATATGTCCTAACAAAAATATTAGTCAAAGATAAAACAGTTTTAGTCAACTGTAAAACTCAAGCCAAAAGATGTAAAATCTTATACCAAAAAAAAAACAAAGGTAAAACATTTTACCAAAATCTAACGAACACCCCCCCAATTCTTGCAAAATCCTCTCTCTCTCTCTCCCAGACAGCAAATGTTGGTTCATTATTACCCCAATCTTGCACTTAAAACTCACCACCACCACTCATTGCAGCTTTGATCTCCACTGATTGGGTTGCTCCATTGCTTGTCGCTACTTTAATCTTGCTGATCACGTGAGATGAAAGCTTCCTCTTCTCATGAATTTTTTTTTTTTTTTTTTTTTTTTTTTTTTTTTTTTTTTTTTTTTTTTTTTGGATAAGGCCCCCAAATGGATTGCAACAACTTTTATATATATATATATATATATATATATGTTTTTTCCCACTATTTAAGAAAGTCCCAAAAAATTGAATGATGATAAAGATATTACAAATTTTACTACTTAGGACTCAAAAATTGATATGTAACTAATGATCCGTTTGTTTCGAAATAAAATATTTTTATCATTTTTTAGTGTTTGTTTTGTTGTAAAATTGTTGAGAAATATAGACCCTAGTTGACAGAATTAATAAGTTTTAAACCCAAGTTGTTAATTAGATTAATTATGAATAAACCTTATTAAAACAAACAAACATCAATATCATGTCAAAATCATGCAGCAGAAAAATAAATAAAACAAGATATGATGACCTAGGAAAACCAATGAAACAAACTAATTTCATAGTAAAAAACCTAGGAGGAAACCTTCTCGAAAAGCAATCCACTATAGTAAAGAGAAGTTTCAAATCTAGTATAAAACCTTTGTCTCTAGACTCTACAATTCCCGTAAATGAATTTATAGCAAAAACCTTCTATCACTTCAGAACCTTTGAACTCTTCAATATATGAACACCACCCTTTTTGCACGGATTCCAATACACGACTTCAATCACCAACTAGAGAAAGTTGTTGGCTGCAAAGTTCTTCAGTTCATCATACGATGAAAATCCAGAAGATGCTTGGTCACAAAACCCTACAGTGTACAAACACAGCAACTTCTTCACACGAATGATAAACTAGGACAAATTTTGTCTCTGGTCATAATTTGCTTGAACAAACTTTGCTCAACACTTGTGCAACTTGTGTCCACTTTGATTGCCCTTAAAATAATCCTTTTATATGTCTGGGGTTATGAGAAAAAAAAAAAAATCCAAACACATAATCACTGATTAAAGTCAAAACAGAACTAAAATTCTGTTTTTCATAAACTTCGACAAATACCCTATTTGTTGAGCTGCTGTCGAGCCACGGGACTGGAACGGCTCTTCAAGCTCGATAGATGGCTAGTTGTCAAGCTTTAATGACAGGCACTTTTTAGACTTGAATCTTGGACAGACTTGCATGGTTTCAACACTTGATCTTGAACAAAGTTTATTGAAATATTAAACACATTTTAGATCTACCTAAATACAAGTAAAGTGCATTTTGTCAAAGGATTAACCAATTACATAAAATAGTGACACATGTTTCTAACAAGTGAATCACATATGTCCTAACAAAAATATTAGTCAAAGATAAAACAGTTTTAGTCAACTGTAAAACTCAAGCCAAAAGATGTAAAATCTTATACAAAAAAAAAAAAAAAACAAAGGTAAAACATTTTACCAAAATCTAACGAACACCCCCCCAATTCTTGCAAAATCCTCTCTCTCTCTCCCAGACAGCAAATGTTGGTTCATTATTACCCCAATCTTGCACTTAAAACTCACCACCACCACTCATTGCAGCTTTGATCTCCGCTGATTGGGTTGCTCCATTGCTTGTTGCTACTTTAATCTTGCTGATCACGTGAGATGAAAGCTTCCTCTTCTCATGATTTTTTGTGTGTGTGTGTGTGTGTGTGTGTGTTTCTTCCTAATTTTCACAGCATTTTTATGTACGCAACCAAACACGGTAAAATATTTTATAAGTAAAATGTTTCACAAGAAATATTTTCAATGTAAAATATTTTACATTTGAAAATATGTTATATCAAAACAAACGGATCATTACTTACCAATGTTTTGTGATCATTTGAGAAATGAGAATGATATGTTGATTTTAAGGCTCACCCGTTAACTCATATTTACTTTGAAAATTTTGTTAGTATTTTGTTTTTGTTTTATATTACTCCACATATTTACTCATTAAATTTCTCACATGTTTTAAGAATGTGTGTGTGAATTGTGTGGCATTGATTTTGGAGATTAAGATTGACAGAGCTCTGGGACTTCATTGATGATTATCATAATTCAGTCATTTTAGTTGAAATGAGTATGGTTTTGAAACTCGGACCGAACCGTATAGTTCAACTAGGTTAACCAAGAACTATTCATCAAAACGGTTCTTTTAGCTCCCAAAAATGGCATATGTAAAAAAAGAAACGAACCCTATGAATCGCAGTTGAACCTCTCGGTTTTGAAAACCGTGGACGGTTCTTAAAGGTTCAACCAAGTCAAAAAAATTTTTTTTGATACCTACCGCCATTGTTGAAGCTTCTCAACCACGATGGGATGCAGTCAAATCTTGAGCTTGCATCTCCATTTCTTCTTCTTCTTCTTCTTCTTCTTCTTCTTCTTCTCTCTCTCTCTCTCTCTCTCTCTCTCTCTCTTCCTTTTTGCATTCTTGTTGTTTTTGCATTTTTGCTCTTCTGAAGCCTGCTATTCTTTGCAAATAAGATGATGAAGATGAGCTTTTAGTTTTTTCTATCACGATCTCCTACTAGACAATAAACGGTTGGCTGTCAAAGTGTAAAGTGTTAACACTTACTTCTTTTACTTGTACCAAATTCTTGGCTGTCAACCATTTACTTGGGCTTTGTATTAGTATTTAACTAATTTTTTAATGGGCAAGTTTGCCAATCTTCCAGATTTTACAATTTTGTTTTTAAAATTTTAAATTTCATAAGTAGTTGACCATTTAAATGGACTTGGGCCGTTGGGGGAAAACTTAAGATTAATTTAAATATAGGCTTGCACAAAAATGTTAAGGATGTAAATATATATATATATATTCCCTCTTTTCACTAAATAAAAACAATTTCCATTATGTTATCAACTCCCTTGATTAAGAAATTTGATATCTAATTTATTTTTTCTTATAAATTAATATTTCGTATTTGTCTTATAAAACTTATGATATAAAAAATACATTTGAAAGATAAATTTCAATATTTATTTTAGCTATTTTAGTCATTTTTTCTCCTTTTACTAATTTAATATATTTATTTATCTTTTTAAAAAATGTAAATTAATTATGACATTATTATGGTTCAACCTTGGTCCAACCTTTAAACTTAAACATCTCCCTTTAACGGTTCATTGAACGTCCAAGTCTGAAAACCATTGAGTACAACTTTAAGTTACAACTATTTTTTTCAAATAACCTGTAGCTAGCCTAAACAAAGTGGCAATATCGGTTTCTTTAGGGACATACTTTAGTAAGAAAATGATCATTATTTGTGACATTCTCCTTCTCCCCCCCCCCCCCCCCCCCCCAAAAAAAAAAAAAAAAAACAACACCCACACCCTCTTTTCCAAGCTATCATGTTAAGAATTGGAATTATTGTGGAATTTGTAATATTTGGCCTTTTCTGTACGTGTGGTTGTAGCACATATTGAAAGAAATTTGGAACCAGTTATATAATATTGTATTTTAGTATAATATAGATTTGGTAATATGTGATTCTTTAAAGTGGACTTAGCTTGGATCTAATGTCATGTTGTACTAGATCTTAAAGTATATGTCCATTTAAAAAAAAAAAAAAATAGAAAATCCTTATTTTGAGAGTTGGGAGACCATCAAAAAAGGTTATTCCTTTTTACATGTTTATCAAGGGTTATTTTTATATTTTTCAAGGATTGACCATCTTTGATAAAGATAAAGCACTTGCTTTGAGGGTCATAAGGCCGTCGAAATTTCTTTTCGATGGGTTTTGTTTCAAAGGTCATCAAAGGTCTTCCAGACCCTTGAAATAATTTCTTTCTAAAAATTTTCTTTTTTAAAAAAAAAAAAAAGAGTTTTAACCCTTGGAAAAGCCAACTTTTTTATAGTCGTAGTACTCCTTACACGCTCTTTTTGAAATCATGATTTGAAAACAAATTTACAAATCTTGGGGTTTCAAAACACTATTTAATAATTTTAACTAAAATCATGTTTTGAAAACACAATGTCATTCTATGTGGTAGTGTGTGTTCAGTGAGTGTGCAACAATGAATGTGTAATAATCATTAGCTGATGTTTAATTTGTGTAACAATGTAGTATACAACATCCCTTTCAGTAGATTTATTATTGTGTAACATGTTGCATACAATGGTTATACATAATATCACCTCCTCCAATGTGAGATGACCTCACAATTAATCATAAGACCCAACCTATGTCATGTGTGAGACTTTACATTACTAAAAAAAAAAGAAAAAAGAAGAAGAAGTTGAACTATGTTTCTTCTTGTTAGTGTGGGTGAGTGTGTTTCAAACACTTGTCCTCCTTAGCTTTTGCTTTGTGTCCCACATTGGTTAAAAGTAAGTCATTTTTAGTGTTTGTTTAGCTAGCTTATTTTTTGCCACCTTAGTTTACTATTTAACTTATTTTTACTACTATTCATGGGTCACACTGTACTTTTAGGTACTATTCATGGGTTTCACTGTATTATTTCAACTAACATTTACCTTTATCTACAGTACTTTCAACAAAAATTTTTTAATTTCAGCAAAATAAGCAGATTCTAAATAGGCCCTTAATATTTATAAGTTTTTGTCCTCCTCAAGTGATACATTGAGTTAGTCGGTCTAGTGGTTTGATTTGAGCTTGACCATAATTCCCACACTTAAAACCCAGTGGTTCTTGCTTGGGCCTTATCCTTTATCTTATGTTTCCAGCCCATTTTGATTAGCCCTTTGGGTATTATCCAAGCAGCTTGATGGGGCATTTATTAGCACAGTAACCATTGGCCCTTTGGCTCCATTAGAGCCCACTTGCCCCCTATTTGCTTGTTCTTTGTTCTTCTTGCTTGAATGTGCATCAAATTTGAAAAAATTGTTATAGTCTAATTTTGAGAGGTTTTACTACGGGTGATATGAATCAACCTTTAAAGATAACATTATTACGTGGTTCTATTGTTTTGTGAGATCTTTCTTAGCTCCCTATTTATTTTTTTTGTTATTGCTAATTTTTTAGGTTACAGTGTTAAATCAAAACTTGTTTTTCCATAGCTTTTTTCCAACACTTCTACGCATCAACCATTCTTATATTAGAAAAAAAAATAAAAAATAGAAATTATATTGTTATGCAAATATAGTTCTATAACGGAATAATATATCCAAAATACTTTGTTGCTGCATCCAAACTTGCTATCTTTCAGCTCATCACTTTCCCCATATGGAAAATGAGGTGAGTTAATTGGGAAAATCTGGATTCGGGATTCCTCCATCAACAGTCCTTACGTATTCTCTCCACCAATACTTTGCCGGAACCTTGTTATCCAACATGGTGTATATAATAGCCTGCACAAAAGTAGAAACATATATAAGAACCATCACGTTGCAAGTCAAGTTTTAGTTTTCATTACTTTGTCAACTACCATGCTCAAATCAAATGTATTAACATATTGATGTCTTCGCTTGTCAAACGACGAAGTGCAAGAAGCCATAGCTAGACAAGTTTGATAAAAATTAAAATTTGCAAATTCTCTTTGTAGTTACCTTCTCTTTTTATTTTTTACTAAATATTTCTTATTTAGTATTCTTGATAATATAAAATTGTTAAGTTCTAAAAGTTTAGAACAATTGACAAACTGTGAGTACAAACTTATTTAGATATAAATCTTAGAGTCTATAGAGTTTATTAAACAATGTTCAAGGTGCCACAAGTCAAAATACCAAAAAAAAAAAAAAATGAAACTGCAGGTTTAGGAATTCAAAACATGGCAGACTCGACCATTCGAGAAAACAGATTCGACCGATCAAAAGACAGATTCTGCAAAATTTAATTAAAGCCCAACAACTCATTAAGACCAAATAATTAGAGTTTCAGATCTAATTCTCCTAGCATTTAAAGGAAACCATAATGCACGTTTTGCTATGACTTTAGAAGTGCTCTTGTTAGATCTAAAAGATACTATGCCTTCTCCTTTCAAAGTTACTATCGTACACTGCTAATGATTTAAAGTTTTGAGTGGAATCTTCACAAACATGGGTGTTTGTGTGCGACAAATTCAAATAGAAGAGTCCGTGGATTCAGAGTTGCATGTGGTTGTGTGAGTAAGTTCTACAAGAGGTAGCTTTAGATTTTAGAGAAAAAATCTATTGTAAACTTTCATTCTATTATAGTGAATTTGTTTATCTTGAGGATAACTAGGTTAAATCATTCCCAAATTTTTTATCTTGAAAATGGATAGTTTCATTGGTTTTCCTGGCTGGCTTCTTTACTTTTCCACACTTAGTAATATGATTGTTTATTTTTAACTTAGATTTGAATAATAAACCTAAGTATCAACTTAGTTAATTAATTAGGTTAAACAATCTGAGTATACATGGGTCTAAACAAACAAACAAGTGGTATTAGAGCGGGTTCACTCTGATTGCATTAACGTCCTGAGTAAAATCCTTGATCCCTGCTATCTTGGATAATTTTAAGTGTCTAGCTATGATGTTTTGAGTAAAAAAGACACTAATGTTTCTATTGATTTTGTTGATGACAGTGAAACTCTTTGTAGGGAATTATTTAAATCTATGAAAATTGCTAACAAATTCAATGAAGAGTTAAAATTAGCTAATCTTGAAAAAGATAAATTGATTATAAGATTAGATGAATCTAATAAAAAGAATGAATTTTTGAGAAATCAATTTTCCTTTCAAGATGAAAAGATGAAAAGTTTGGAACAAGAATTAGCTGAGTCTAAAATTAACATTGAAAATTTGACTATTACCAAGTCTACTATTGATAACGGATCTGTTTTTGTTCCTTTTAAGCCTAAAGATGAAAAAGTTTATATTCCTCATTTTAAGAGGAATCGTAATTCAACACCTTGTTTTATCTTGCTGTGCAAGTGCTACACCTTATAGAGCACGACTTTTATAATTTGCACACAGGTGTTCATGATTGATGAGTGGGAAATCAAACATATTATTTATGCCTTTCTCCTAAGATTTTCTAGTCCTTACAATCAAAAGAATGGGAAATCAAAATCAAGATCATTTTTTTTTTTTAAACTGTAAACAACTCACACAATCAAACACTACATAGCACAAACTAGTAAAGTGCAGAAAATAGATCATCAAAACTAAACAAGGTACATAGTCATAAAATAAAAATTTCATTGGCAACCATAATTATACTTTTTTTTTTTTTGAGAGAATTTCAACCTATGGTGTTCGCTTTTGATGATAGTTCTATCATCAAACCAAAATACCAATTAGTTTTTAGTGTAAGTAAGGATTGAATTTTAGATCTCTTATTCAACTATTAGAGGTTTTACCAGTTTATGACCAAATATCAAAAAGCACACATTATGCTAAATGAATCAAATGCAAAAATAATTCTCATACAAAATCAATTTCTTAATTAACCCATGAGTACATGTACTATCTAGTACATACTCATACCAAATCAAAAATAGCTTATATGCTCAGTTATGCGATACATACTTTTTAAGTTTCTCCACAATATCAAGTATGTTCTAAATTAAGAGAGATATTATAATTCATGTAATTCCCAAGAAAAAATAAAACTAGACAAAAATAAAATAGTTGTCTTTTTTAAAATTTTCAATGTTTTTGGATTTTTTTTTTTGAATAAACAAAATAACCTAAGAAAATAAAACAACCAAAAATTGAAAGAAAACATATCCACAAATAATTGAAAGCATTAAATCGGGGATAGGTAAACAACACTCACCTCAACGAATCTCTTCTCACCCATACAACACGAGTCTTTGGCTTTGTAGACGAAGAACCAAGGGAAGCAGAGTGCATTTGAGGGCTTACAAACTTCTTTTGTAAGCCTTGAAAAAAAACATGTCCAGAAATAATTGAAAGAATTAAATCAGGGATAGGTAAACTGACAGGAATTTAGACCCCTTAAACACACAGATTGCGTAGCCTAGATTAATTAGCCAAGTTGTTACTTAGTCAAATTAAGCAATTCTAGGTTAAACAATCCAAAAATCATATCAAGATATAAAGCAGCGGAAAATAAATAACACAAGATATGATCACCCAGGAAACCACACGGTAAAAACCTGGGGAGGATTTGACCACCGATCCTCAAGGTAACCTGAATCACTATGGAAAGAATGAAGTTCATACAAAAGGACTACAAGCTCCCCGCTCGACTTCCTAATGCTACCCACCAGTAAAACTTCCTGACACGACCACGCGCAGGCTCCGAATCCACGGACTACTTCTTTCTTGAATTCCTCAATCAGCTACAAGCTCCCCGCTTACTTTTCTTTTATCTCCAATGGTTACAACAGTAATGATCTTCAAGATGTTGAAATAATCTCCACCATGAAAACCCTAAGTTTTGTGTAAAGGAAAGCTCCTCAAAGATCTCACACGAGATTCACACAAAACAGCAATGTATGAGCAATAATACAATATGGACAACCTCAAAAACGTGGCTAGGGTTTTATTTATATACCTAGGGTAAAAACATAAACCTAAACGTTTAATGAAGTAGGGCTGAGTTGGAAATTCTGCAGAAAATTCAACCTGTGCGATTTTCGATCGATCGAGTCTATTCTTTGATCGATCGAGCCAGGCCGAGAGTCCCAAGTACTTCTGCAGCCACTCGATTCCAACTTTACAATATTAAACCAACTTTGAGCAAGTCTAAATAAAACTAAATACAATGTTTTGATCATGGTTTGCCAACATTACAAATTAGAGTTCTAAATACATAAAATCCTAAGACCTTAGAACCTAACATAAACAACACTCACCTTAGCGAATCTCTTCTCACCCATACAACATGAGTCTTTGGCTTTGTAGACGAAGAACCAAGGGAAGCAGAGTGCATTTGAGGGCTTACAAACTTCTTTTGATCAGAGAGACTGAAATCCTACAATTTCCTTTCATAAGCCAATAAGCTTAAATTTTTCAAAAGCATATGAAACAATTTATTTGGACTTATGGCAGGAGAAATATTATCACATATCACAAAATGAAACACAAAATGCTAAAATTTCAATTTACGACAATTATTACAAATTTGATCACAGACACCATAAAAGTGACAAACATGAACAAATTTAGGACATCAGTTTTCCTAAGGGGGTTTCTGGTCACAAGCTTTGGTTT
The DNA here is from genome assembly GCF_002906115.3 of Quercus suber. NCBI lineage: Eukaryota > Viridiplantae > Streptophyta > Magnoliopsida > Fagales > Fagaceae > Quercus > Quercus suber. The sequence goes on along the minus strand of NW_027069860.1, from coordinate 677,639 downwards.
TTACCTCAACAAATAACAATTTGGTCTAATGTGACCAACAACACCACAAATGTGACAAGTAGGCATAAAAACAGATTTCTTTTACTCTCTAACAAGAGATTTAGACATAGGTTTAGAAACTTTAATGTCTACATCAGAACTTTTACCTTTTTCTAACCTAGTAGCGTAAGTCTTTTCCTTACGATTCCTCTTAAAATGAGGNTTTTTTTTTTTTTTTTTTTTTTTTTTTTGGTTGTAATTTGAAGAAAAATGTGATTACAAGTTTAAAATTTGTGTTTTTAACTTCTTTATTGGTTTTAATATTTGCATTTAAGAGGTATCATGTTTTTTAAACTTTTCTGGATCATGTTCATATATATTGAGTATTAAAAACTTCTTTTTAAGTTGTTTTTTTGCATTAAAATTCTAATGTTGATGGACCCATCAAATATCTCGCTCAACCGATCAAAACCATGAGTTGTTGTGTTCAAAACTCTCTGCCTCTCTCAATTGATGTTTGATCTATTGAGGTTGATTTGAGTTCAAAATACCTTGACACATGAAAACACTTTTCATGCTAAATTTTGATATAAGTGAGATCTATTTTGTATAGTCTTAATTGATTGTGCCTAGAAGTGTTTACGTGCATCTATTTTATGGGTCATGTAGTGTCAAGTTTGCATACATTGAAAGAGAGAATATTTGAATTCATTTGTATCCTCACTTTTTTTTTTTTGGTTAGGTTTGTGTCTTTTTAGTTTTCCCCGCCTCTTGAACTTTTCCCCAAACACTTTTTTCCCACAAACTTGTTTTGTTTTTCCTATTTTTATAGGGGGAGAAAGTTGTTTTTAAAACCTATGCTGTTTATAGGGGAAGTTGTTGCTCTTCATAGGAGGAGTTGCCTCTATTTTCTATAGAGCTGAATTCTTTTGTGTTTCTATGATTCTCTATTTTCTCTTGACATATATTGTATATGTTTACTGTCTACCTTCTGATTGGGTTGCCTTAGTCAATACATTACAAAAAGAGGAAGAACTAGATGAAATTTAGAAAAGGTTTTAACTGTTTTTATTTTGGGGGGAGAGTTAGTTTAGAAAATGTTTGAAAGAGGGGGAGAGTTAATTTAGAAAAAGGCATTGCATTGTTTTTTATTTAGAAAAGGTCTGAAAGAGGGAGAAATATATGTACATATTTATATATATATATATATATATTATATCTAACTTAGGAGGAGAGTTAGTTTGCATGTTTGTTATTTGTTGTTACTGCATATTTTTTTTTTTTATTATTCATATTGTTTATGTGTCTTTATTTCCACACATGTGTTGAGGTGCTCTTTTAAGTGTTTCAAGAGACAGGTACATTTCAATCAAGACCTTCTGCCTCTTTTTGCAACTTTTGGGTTAGAAGTATTAAATTGGAATTTGTGATGTATCTGGGTATTTTATTGTAATTGGGTTATTCTTATATTTGAGCATTTCATTTTGTATGTAAGTTTTGTCACAAATTGTTAAATGAGGAGATTGTTAGGTTCTAAAAGTTTAGAACAATTAACGTTTAGAACAATTAACAAACTGTGAGTATAAACTTGCCTAAATATAGCTCTTAGAGTCTATAGGGTTTATTAGACAATGCTCAAGATGTTACAAGTCAAGATATAAGAAAAATGAAGCTACAGGTTCCAAAATTCGAAACATGCCAAGCTCGACCAATTTAGAAAACAAGTTTGACCGATTGAAAGATGGATTCTACAAAATGTAATTAAAGCCCAACAACTCATTAAGCTCATTAAGTGATTAGGGTTTCAGATCTAATTCTCCTAGTATTTAAAAGAAACTCTAAGTCACGTTTTGCTATGACTTTGGAGGTGCTCTTATGAGATCTAAAAGGTACTATGACTTCTCCTTTCAAAGTCACTATCAGAATTCCATCTTGTTAGGTTCTAAAGATTTAGGATTTTATGTATTTAGAACTCTAATGTGTAGTGTTGGCAAACCATGATCAAAACAGGTTGTTTAGTCTTGTTTAGGCTTGCTCAAAGTATGTTTATTTGTAAAACTGGAATCGAGTGAGTGCAGATTTATTGGACTAAATCTGTAAGGCTCGATCGATCGAAAATTAGACTCGATCGATCGAACCACGTACAGATTTATTTTTCTGCAGAGTTCCAGTTCAGCCCAAACTCTATTTAAACGTCTTGGGGTTCAAGTAAAACACTTCTATATATAAGGAAAACCCTAGAACGTTTTTGGGACTTCTGAGAGAGAGATTAGAGTGCCTCTTGTGCCTCCTTTTATTTTTAGGGTTTTGTACCCAAACCTCTCTAAGTCTTTGTTGCTCATATTTGCGGTTTATGTGAATCTCTTGTAAGATCCTTGAGGAGCTTTCCTTCACATAAACTTAGAGTTTTTAAGGTAGAGATTATTTCAACATCTTGATGATCAACAAGGTTGCTATCATTGGAGGTTAAAAGAAAAGCAAGCGGGGAGCTTGTAGCTGATTGAAGAATTCAAGAAAGAAGTAGTCCGTGGATTCGGAGCCTGCGCGTGGTCGTGTCAGGAAGTTCTACTGGTGGGTAGCATTAGGAAGTCGAGCGGGGAGCTTGTAGTCCTTTTGTACGAACTTCAATTCTTTCATAGTGAATTCAGGTTAGCCTTGAGGATCGGTGGGTCAAATTCTCCCCAGGTTTTTACCGTGTGGTTTCCTGGGTGATCATATCTTGTGTTATTTATTTTCCGCTGCTTTATATCTTGATATGATTGTTTAGATTGTTTTAACCTAGAATTGCTTAATTTGACTAAGTAACAACTTGGCTAATTAATCTAGGCTACGCAATCTGTGTGTTTAAGGGGTCTAAATTTCCAACACATCTATACATCTTTAGAACTAATAGATTTGAAGTTGCTACTACAAGATCATACATAACTGATGATTTAAAGTTTTGAATGAGATTTCAGAGTTACAAACGTGGGTGTTTATGTGCAACAAATTCAGATAGAAGAGTCCGTAGATTTGGAGTTGTACATGGTCATGTGAGTAAGTTTTTCAAAAGGTAAAATTTCATTCTATCATAGTGAATTTGTTTACCTTGAAAATAACTAGGTTAAATTCTCCCTAACTTTTTTACCTTAAAACTAGGCAGTTTCATTGGTGATCATCATATAGTTGTTTTCTTTACTTTTCCGCACTTAGTGACATAATTGTTTGTGTTTAACCTAAATCTGAATAATAAATCTAAGTATCAACTTAGTTAATTAGTTTGGTTAAATAATCTGAATATACAGAATTCTAAACAAACAAACAAAAATTTACGAACCTTGTAAAGAGGAACTCGACCATCTGCTGGGACTTTCGGACTCTTGAGACAGTTGCATTTTAAGGCTTCTTCATATTTGCCCTGTATATATAGGCATTAACGTTATGAACAACCAATAAAGATAAGAAGAATGCATGGCGATGGCCAATTTGCCCAAATGATCAGGTCTACCTAAAGCAATGAAACTTTTTTTTTTGGTCCTTTCAATTTTTATTCATCCATTTTTTTAACCATTAGCTACGATTAAACCCGCCTAGCTTCTGCTTTCTTGCACTTTTGTCTTGGGAAAGATAATGAATGCGATTATATGTCACAGATAGTGTTCATAAAATAAACATAAAGATATTAGATTTAGCAATCATGTCAGTTAAGTTTTAAAGATTTAAGATTAAATGTTTAGAATTCTATTTTGTATGTGTTAGCAAACTGAGAACAAAACATGTCTAGTCTATGTGTTAGGCATTGATCAAAGATGTGTGTTTCAAGCTTCAAGTTCGAGCTAACTGTAGAAAAGAGAGTTAAGAATCTGCCAAGCTCGATCAATCGAAAATTAGATTTGACCGATCGAGAATCACAAAAATTAGATTCTGCAGAATTTTAAAACAAGGCCCAAGACCATGAAAACATTTAGGGTTTCAATCCAACTTGTCAACATATAAAAGGGAAACTCTAGTTACGTTTTGAAAACCTTTGAAAGACTTATGTGTGTTATTCCTTGTGAGATCTGAGAGGTGTTGTACCTTCTAACTACACAAGCATCTACCGGAGCAAGACCTACAATCAAGCATTGATAGAACCTAGTTGCTACTATAACGATCAACAATTGAAGGTGATTCAAAACCTTTGAATGGGAACTCAAAGTCACAAGTGTGAGTACTTGTGTTGCAATAAGTCTAAGAAGAGAAGGAGTTTATGGATTTGGAGCTTGCATGTGGTCGTGTCAGTAAGTTTAGTAATAGATTTAGGGCTAAATCTGATTGTAAAAATTTCGTTTATCTTATAGTAAATTTGCTTTACCTTGAGGATAGCTAAAGTCAAATCATCTCTTGGTTTTTACCTTGAAACTGTTAGTTTTATTACTTTTCCTAGGTTATTATATCATGGTATAATTTACTTTCCGCTGCTTCGCATGATATGATTTATTATTATTTAACTTAGATCAGAATAATTAACCTAAATAATTACTTGGCTAATAGATTAGATTAAATAATCTGCTTTAAGGGGTCTAAACAAACAAATTAACAATGTCAAAATGAAATTACAGTTCTAAATGAGGATTCTTAGGCTGCTATAAAAAAAAGTTCGTACTGATTTCTTCCTACCTATGAATTTCAAAGTTAACTTCAACGAAAAGAAAGAAGACTAAAATATGAAAGTGCCACACTTTTTTTTCCCACGCAGATTGTGCACAGGAAATCATTCAGCATAGCTAGAATCTATATCTACAGTGTCTAGTAGTTATTATACAAGGCAGAGCAAATACTGTTTTTCTATTGTTAATTGTAATTTTTTTATAAAAATTATAATTAAGTGATTAAATTCACTATTTTGTAAAATTTTGAAATTGAAGTTTGATGTTCTTATGTTTTAGAAGTGTGGAGAACTTTTATGTCATACCAAACACATGAGAACTTCAACCAATGCCATCTCCACATTGAATTCAGGCTCCGGATCACCCTGAACAGCCTTATATGCCTCTCGGAACTCCTTCACTATTTGATCACCCTTTCCAGATTTTATTAGCTGCATTGCCTCTGTCTACAACATTGTCATGAAGAAAAAGATAAATCATTCACCATAAGATAATCTGGCTAACAACCCTAGCTCGGTTGGTATCATGACATGGTTGAAAACCATATGCATTAGGCGATGTGCTAGGTGTACAAATATTTTGTGTTAGGAATACAATGTTGGATACAAATTACAAGATTTAAAAAAAAAAAAAAAAATTAAATATATGTACATATATATATATATATATATTATATCTAACTTAGGGGGAGAGTTAGTTTGCATGTTTGTTATTTTTTGTTACTGCATTTTTTTTTTTTAATTCATATTGTTTATGTGTCTTTATTTCCACACGTGTTGATGTGCTTTAAGTGTTTCAAGAGACAGGTACATTTCAATCAAGACCTTCTGCCTCTTTTTGCAACTTTTGGGTTAGAAGTATTAAATTGGAATTTGTGATGTATCTGGGTATTTTATTGTAATTGGGTTATTCTTATATTTGAGCATTTCATTTTGTATGTAAGTTTTGTCACAAATTGTTAAATGGGGAGATTGTTAGGTTCTAAAAGTTTAGAACAATTAACAAACTGTGAGTATAAACTTGCCTAAATATGGTTCTTAGAGTCTATAGGGTTTATTAGATAATGTTCAAGATGTTACAAGTCAGGATATAAGAAAAATGAAGCTACAGGTTCCAAAATTCGAAACATGCCAAGCTCGACCAATTTAGAAAACAAGTTTGACCGATTGAAAGATGGATTCTGCAAAATGTAATTAAAGCCCAACAACTCATTAAGCCCATTAAGTGATTAGGGTTTCAGATCTAATTCTCCTAGTATTTAAAAGAAACTCTAAGTCACGTTTTGCTATGACTTTGGAGGTGCTCTTATGAGATCTAAAAGGTACTATGACTTCTCCTTTCAAAGTCACTATCAGAATTCTATTTATACATCTTTAGAACTAATAGATTTGAAGTTGCTACTACAAGATTATACATAACTGATGATTTAAAGTTTTGAATGAGATTTCAGAGTTACAAACGTGGGTGTTTATGTGCGACAAATTCAGATAGAAGAGTCCATAGATTTGGAGTTGTACATGGTCATGTGAGTAAGTTTTTCAAGAGGTAAAATTCCATTCTATCATAGTGAATTTGTTTACCTTAAAAATAGCTAGGTTAAATTCTCCCTAACTTTTTTACCTTAAAACTAGGCAGTTTCATTGGTGATCATCATATAGTTGTTTTCTTTACTTTTCTGCACTTAGTGACATAATTGTTTGTGTTTAACCTAAATCTGAATAATAAATCTAAGTATCTACTTAGTTAATTAGTTTGGTTAAATAATCTGAATATACAGAATTCTAAACAAACAAACAAAAATTTACGAACCTTGTAAAGAGGAACTCGACCATCTGCTGGGACTTTCGGACTCTTGAGACAGTTGCATTTTAAGGCTTCTTCATATTTGCCCTGTATATATAGGCATTAACGTTATGAACAACCAATAAAGATAAGAAGAATGCATGGCGATGGCCAATTTGCCCAAATGATCAGGTCTACCTAAAGCAATGAAACTTTTTTTTTTGGTCCTTTCAATTTTTATTCATCCATTTTTTTAACCATTAGCTACGATTAAACCCGCCTAGCTTCTGCTTTCTTGCACTTTTGTCTTGGGAAAGATAATGAATGCGATTATATGTCACAGATAGTGTTCATAAAATAAACATAAAGATATTAGATTTAGCAATCATGTCAGTTAAGTTTTAAAGATTTAAGATTAAATGTTTAGAATTCTATTTTGTATGTGTTAGCAAACTGAGAACAAAACATGTCTAGTCTATGTGTTAGGCATTGATCAAAGATGTGTGTTTCAAGCTTCAAGTTCGAGCTAACTGTAGAAAAGAGAGTTAAGAATCTGCCAAGCTCGATCAATCGAAAATTAGATTTGACCGATCGAGAATCACAAAAATTAGATTCTGCAGAATTTTAAAACAAGGCCCAAGACCATGAAAACATTTAGGGTTTCAATCCAACTTGTCAACATATAAAAGGGAAACTCTAGTTACGTTTTGAAAACCTTTGAAAGACTTATGTGTGTTATTCCTTGTGAGATCTGAGAGGTGTTGTACCTTCTAACTACACAAGCATCTACCGGAGCAAGACCTACAATCAAGCATTGATAGAACCTAGTTGCTACTATAACGATCAACAATTGAAGGTGATTCAAAACCTTTGAATGGGAACTCAAAGTCACAAGTGTGAGTACTTGTGTTGCAATAAGTCTAAGAAGAGAAGGAGTTTATGGATTTGGAGCTTGCATGTGGTCGTGTCAGTAAGTTTAGTAATAGATTTAGGGCTAAATCTGATTGTAAAAATTTCGTTTATCTTATAGTAAATTTGCTTTACCTTGAGGATAGCTAAAGTCAAATCATCTCTTGGTTTTTACCTTGAAACTGTTAGTTTTATTACTTTTCCTAGGTTATTATATCATGGTATAATTTACTTTCCGCTGCTTCGCATGATATGATTTATTATTATTTAACTTAGATCAGAATAATTAACCTAAATAATTACTTGGCTAATAGATTAGATTAAATAATCTGCTTTAAGGGGTCTAAACAAACAAATTAACAATGTCAAAATGAAATTACAGTTCTAAATGAGGATTCTTAGGCTGCTATAAAAAAAAGTTCGTACTGATTTCTTCCTACCTATGAATTTCAAAGTTAACTTCAACGAAAAGAAAGAAGACTAAAATATGAAAGTGCCACACTTTTTTTTCCCACGCAGATTGTGCACAGGAAATCATTCAGCATAGCTAGAATCTATATCTACAGTGTCTAGTAGTTATTATACAAGGCAGAGCAAATACTGTTTTTCTATTGTTAATTGTAATTTTTTTATAAAAATTATAATTAAGTGATTAAATTCACTATTTTGTAAAATTTTGAAATTGAAGTTTGATGTTCTTATGTTTTAGAAGTGTGGAGAACTTTTATGTCATACCAAACACATGAGAACTTCAACCAATGCCATCTCCACATTGAATTCAGGCTCCGGATCACCCTGAACAGCCTTATATGCCTCTCGGAACTCCTTCACTATTTGATCACCCTTTCCAGATTTTATTAGCTGCATTGCCTCTGTCTACAACATTGTCATGAAGAAAAAGATAAATCATTCACCATAAGATAATCTGGCTAACAACCCTAGCTCGGTTGGTATCATGACATGGTTGAAAACCATATGCATTAGGCGATGTGCTAGGTGTACAAATATTTTGTGTTAGGAATACAATGTTGGATACAAATTACAAGATTTAAAAAAAAAAAAAAAAAATTATCACAAGAATAGGATTTATACACTCTTAAAAGAAAAAAACAAAAAACAAAAAACGAAAACAGAAAAAGAAAAAGAAAAAGAAAGACAGTAAAACTGTCTACCAATTACTCCTCCAAATCACATTCTAATCTCATAAAAATTGGAAAATTTGTGTATTGTATACTACCTTTTACAAAAATAGGATTTATACTCACGATATTTCAAATGTAATCAACTCTTTAACAGTCAAAATTGAAGACAAAGACCGAACTTCAAAAAGTATAGATATAAGAATCTTTTCTTAAATTAGGACATTAGTCTTTATAAAGATAAGTTTTTACCATTTTTTGTGAGATGTAAAGATGGTAAAAAAAAAGGTAATAAAAAGTTTAAATGTTTATTTATTTTTTACTATATTAACTTTTACCCTAATTAATCACGTCCCTTGTTTCCTCTTTATTCTTCTTCTTTTGGAAACTAATTAGAAATATTACTACAGAAATTCATCAAACTTTCTCTTAGGGGTTAAATTGAGGCTCCCATGTTCTTCTATACACTTAGGATACATTTGATATACTGAATGAAAATTACAATAGGAATTGTAATACTTATTATTATGAATAAAATGTGTTGTAATGTAACAACTAAACCTATTCCTTTGTTTGGTGGTAAGTTATAACATTAGAATGAAATTTAACATTTATTTTAGGAAATTTCTTACTCATACAATTATATCTCTTTGAAATTTGTTATTTTTAAATTTAAAAGAAATATGTGTTATTTTTTATGATTTTTTATTTTTATAATTGTTAGATGTATATGGAAATTTTTTTATTTGGAAATATATTAAGCTTTAAAATTATCGCATTTACTAAGAAATAGCTAATACAACATTTTAAAGATGAAAAATTATTTCTCATTTTGAATAATAGCTATTCATAAAGAATGATTATTCCGTGTAATAAAAATATAACAAAACTAAAGAATAACTAAACCATAAGAATAACTATTACATTGCAACGTCTATTGCAGTCTATCAAATATACCCTTAAAGTATGGACAGGTATTATCTGACTCAATTTACCCGGTGGTCACATTTCTTCTTATTTGTATAACAATGATATGGGTAGTTTTTTATTTTTATTTTTTGTTAATACAATGATACGGGTAGTTATTTTTAAGGGTGGCTACTAATTTAATTTATCTTATATACCATAACTAATTAGAGCAACTGAGAAGCAAAACAAAATTTAATGATTAGGCTGTTTTGATAGAAATTATCTTTTTGAAAATGACTCAATTTACTAGGTTGTGATTTTGAAAATGAGTTGGGAAACTCCTTTCTTTTTTTTTTTTTGGGTTTGCATAAAAAATCAAAATATTTCTTATAGTTACAAACGATTATATGAATCAAAACTTTCAAACGTAACATAAATGTTATATAAACGGATTAAAATATGAACGTAAAATAGTTCTTATAAAATTCAACCATTTATATTGATTCAACATATGTGTGTATATATATATATATAACCATCCAAAATGGCTTATAGGTTCTTTGAGTTGAAAGAATATGGGTTGGTTAAGGTCATTTACGCTTCATTTTTAATTTGATGAAATTGAGGCCCAAAAAAGCAACACTATACAGAACTTCTGTGTACATTAAGCATATAGAAGCACGAGCACAAGCTCGGCTACATGCCTAGAGTCTTGGGGAAATTATCACATACTCCTAGAGTATGTAATAATTCTCCAGAGTCTTGTAGATAGCTTAATTAATTGGTACTTTTTGGTGTTATCAGACGTGATATACCGGAATAGATATAGAGAAGAGAACGAGACCTGAATGGATTTAACGTCTTTTGCTGAAGGCCTTTTAATAGTGCTCCACGGCCTGAACTTACTGGGCTCGGCTAGACGTGAAGACACGTATACAGTAGTATCGAAAAGGGATTGCAGTGCGACCTTTCCACCCGCTGGGTAGATAATAGGTAGTTTCTGGAAAGATGAAGATCTTCGCTGATTTGTAAGAGTACTCGCAATCGCATTGGCTTTTGGACTCATCGTACAACCTCTACTGATGACACCAAGAACACATGCCAATACAAGAGACACCCCTACGGCCCCTCTTACAATTTTGTTGTCACCACCAGCTTCTTCATTTGTTGAAGGTTCTGGAAATCTATTAATGGCACAAACAACGGGACCGAAGGCATGCCTAAGTGGTCGCTGGTAGGAACTGTTAGGTAGTAAAAGAGAAGAATGGTTAGAGCTAAAATTAGGGTTGGTTAACCTTGTAGCACTCAGAGGGGAAGAGATGTGTAGGGGCATGCTAGGCAGGGGATTATAGCGCAGGAAAAGTGTGGATTCCATAGAACTGTGTGTGCTTTCAGGAACTAGGAGGCTAGCATTGGAAGGGTCATGGTTATTAACAGTTAACACACAGTGTTGAATATATTTTATACGAATTGGAAATAGCCATGACCCAGACAATTTGCCTTTTAGGAGTTTAAGTAAGGTATCATTACATGCTTTGAACTGAAGTCTCAGTAATTAACGGGCAAGGTATCACTTTCAAGTCTATGTACTAGAACGAACGTGTTACTAATACCTGCAAGATGGATCTAGTCTTGCTTTAGTTCTTGCTTTTTGTGTATGAGAGGGACAAGTTTCTCATAGAGCCTTAAAAGATGCCTGAAGATGCATCTGTTTCTTTACCCACCTAGCAAGATTGTTATCAGAATCATTTTTTATCTCCTTTTCCAAGCTAAAATTGCGGTGCAAGTTCTCTTTCTCCCCCTCTGTGAATATCCAACGCTCACTTTCTCACACAATTTTCATCACCAATCTTTCTCTTTACAAGTTCTCTTTCAACGTGTTTTTTGAGGAACATTCACTAATGGCAGGGTTGGCATTTAGTATAAGAGTACAAATTTGGTAAGGATGAAGTGCAAAATTCATATTTTATACAATCTAATAAGAGTTTGTCATATTAGTTTTTTGTTTAAAACTCAATACATCCTATTACATCTAATAACATCTGAATAAACTCTCAATTGAATTGAATTTTCAGATGGATATTAATTGATTGGGTGTGGTTAGATTTATTTTTAAAAAATTAGATTTTTCACCACATCATTATAGATTTAATCTCTTTGTGTAATGCCTTGCTTGAAGACAATAAAATTTACTAGGGAAACAAAAAAAAAACTCCGTTCTTCAAGCCTATCATACTATCTTAAAGATGCCTGAAAAAGTCTAAGGTTATTGTTGGTAAATTCATGACAACGTAATGCTTATTTGAGTTATAACAATGAAAATTTAAATGCATGTCAAAGTCCAAGAATCAGCTCAAGTTTTGTAGTCTTTGGAGTCTCTGGAGTTTCAAAAAGAGGGTTCAGATTGGGCATGGTTGGGTGGTTGCCCCTCTCTGAACCCAATGATTTCACCAACTTGGCCCTTAAAATCAACCACCCAAGACCCTTCTCTTCCAAACCTAAAACCCAAAAAAAAAAAAAAAAAAAACCTACATCTCGATCAACTCTTGATCAATTGTGATGTGATTTTCAATTGACTCTCAACCATGTCTTAATCAACTGAGAACAAAAAATCATAATTCTCTTATAGGCCCATTTAGTCGGCTATCAGGTGAGATTTTTTTTTTTTTTTTATAAAAAGAATTTGAGTGTTGGGTATAAACATGTGAGTAAAATTTCACATTGAATAGTGATATGAAGAATAAATAGTCAATATAATATAGTTGAACTCATACTCATTAGGTTTTTAAGTCTTTTGAGTTAAATGTGTCTATATATTATATTAACTGCTCATATGTTTTCCAAATAGTCAACAAAACTTTGTGTGCTTTACTTTTCCTAAACATCAATTTATATTGCAATTTGTTATTGTGGCTTGATAGACCGGAAATCCATTCATCATCATAATTGGTTGATTAACTAATTTGGCTTAGATTGATTTAATTTAATTAACGAGGTGTAACTGTAACTTCTCAGTTGATATTCAAGCTAGATTAACACTAGGTTGGGCATTTATTCTTAAGTTCATCCTCGACCCTTGATGTCAGTGGATCACTATCACTCGTTTAGTATCCCTTCGTATTTTGATAGAAATAATTGCGCATATTAGAAGAGTAGACCTCTACTCCTACTGCAGAATGGTTTACAGAATAGCTGGTTGTGGCGAATTTGAATGGTAAAGCCTTGAATGGCATTTTCGTAGCTGTTTGACATGAGGAATTTAATTATGAGGTGCTCCAACGTGGAGATAGCTAAGGTTGCTTGGTCAATATTAGAGACCACTCTTTAATGCACAAAAGTTGTTAAAGGCTCCAAGCTTCAGATGCTAACTTTAAGTTTCAAAAAATGAGAATGGCTGAAGATGAATCCTTTAATAAGTACTAGTAAGTTTCCTGTGCAATATAGAAATAATATTATAAAATCTTATATAAGATGGTTTTGGAATATGTTGTATATGTATTATAGCATAATTGTTATAGAATTTTATTCATAATAAGTTTATCATAAAAAGTAACAATGATAAATTGCACACACATATCCATTATAATTATTCAAATGAAAGAATGAGAAATATTAAAACAAAAATTACAACTTTGGAAAAATATTATAGAATAAAAGTTGATATATATAGAATGTGTCTTTCTCTTTCTCTTTAATTCTAAAACAAAATACACATCCCTAACACCCACATTCAATTACGTTATTTACAAAACCCATGAATCCACAACGTCTGACCTTAACATCAAAATCATAATTGCCGTTGTCATTCAATATAAAATTCAAACTCCCATTTCTTAACTGTAGCCAACTCATACTGGTTAGGATTAGATGAAACAACAATGTTAGAGCTAGGTAGATGTCGTCGAAAGATTGAAGGTAAATGACATTGTTTTTGGTTTATGTGTATTTGACATGAGATGACACGAAGGGCTATGTGTGTGTGTGTGTGTGTGTGTGTGTGTGTAAATGGGTAGAAGTGCAAGAAGTCAAAATGGTGAATTAAAATGTAAAGAGTTTTGTGTGTAAGTGTGAGGGATGAAAAATCTTGAAACATGAACCAAATGATACATCATCAAAAGATTAAAGGTAAATGACATCGCTTTTGGTCTATGTGTATTTAACATGAGATGGCACGAAAGGCTATGTGTAGGTATATATATATATATATATATAAAGGAGTAGAAGTGTAAGAAATGAAAATGGTGAATTAAAATGTAAAAAGTTTTGTGTGTATGTGTGAGAGATGAAAAGTCTTGAAACATTATAATATCTTATGTAAGATGGTTTCGGAATATGTTGTATATGTATCATAGCATAATTGTTATAGAAGTGTAAGAAGTGAAAATGGTGAATTAAAATGCAAAGGATTTTGTGTGTATGTGTGAGAGATGAAAAGCCTTGAAATATTATAATATCTTATGTAAGATAGTTTTAGAATATGTTGTATATATATTATAGCATAATTGTTATAGAATTTTATTGGTAATAAGTTTATTATAAAAAGTAACAATTATAAATTGCACACACATATCCATTATAATTATTCAATTAAAGGAATGAGAAATATAAAATTAAAAAAAAAAATACAACTTTGGAGAAATATTATAGAATAAAAGTTGATATATATAGAATGTGTCTTTCTCTTTCTCCTTAATTCTAAAACAAAATACACATCCCTAACACCACATTCAATCACGTCATTTACAAAACCCACAAATCGACAACGTCCGACCATAACATCAAAATCGTAATTGCCGTTGTCACTCAATACAAAATTCAAGCTCCCCTTCCTTGACTGTAGCCAACTCATACCGGTTAAGATTAGATGAAACAAAAATGTTAGAGCTAGGTAGATGTCATCAAAAAATTGAAGGTAAATAAAATTATTTTTGGTCTATGTGTATTTAACATGAGATAGCACGAAGGGCTATGTGTAAGTGTGTGTATATATATATATATATATATAAAGGAGTAGAAGTGCAAGAAGTGAAAATGGTGAATTAAAATTCAAAGAGTTTTGTATGTATGTGTGAGGGATGAAAAGTCTTGAAACATGAAGCAAATGATACATCGTCAAAAGATTGAAAGTAAATGACATCGTTTTTGGTCTATATATATTAACATGGGATGGCACGAAGGGCTATATGTAAGTATATTATATATATATATATATATAAATGGTAGAAGTGTAAGAAGTGAAAATGGTGAATTAAAGTGCAAAAAATTTTGTGTGTATGTGTAAGGGATGAAAAGTCTTAAAACATTGAACCAAATAAAACGAAAAGTCAATATTTAATTTGTTTTTATCTCTGGTGTGGCACTTGAGAATATTTCAATTCTCTTTGCATAGAATGTGCCACTTGGTAGAATCTCATGCACTTCCATACGAGTTCTCTACTTTTATATATATATATATATATATTAATTATGAAAATATTAATAATATAGTCAATTTCACATTTAACATAGGAGAAATCACAGGGGAACCAAGTATCGTTAGAAGATCATGAGATCCCTACCCGAGTGTTTTAGTCCTAATATTATATCCATTAAAGAAAGTAAGGATCTAGACACCATTAGGTTGAAGAATTAATGGGATTTTTACAAACATATGAACAAACCTCTCCCCAGAATAGTAAGGACCAAGACTCCATTATTTTTATATTTTTATTTTTGTGAGAAACAAACATACTCATACAAAAGAAGGAACGAGATTCTAATACAAATGCACAACATATCATAATCTTACCTTCTAATTTTTAACCATTATTCGTAATGTTAATATTAAATTATGCTTCCTCTATGCATTATAGTCATAAGAGGCAGAGTTAAAAGTTTTTTTTTTTTTTTCAAAGGGGCCAAGCTAGATATAACACAATCAAATAAAAAAAATTATTAAATAAATTAACTTGAACTCAATAAAATTGTATGTGCTAGATGGTGTTAAAACCATTTATAAAATAATTAATCTTTTTTTTAGAAAGATAAAATAATTAATCATGAACTAAATTTTTAAGCAGTTCGTTTTTTGTATACACAGTTAAACAATATTGTCCGAAAAAGGTAATGTCTCTTTTTTTAGGTTCACATCATTGAGCCTTGAAATGGGTCCAACATTTGAAATTTAGAATTTTGGATAGAGGGATTAGGATTGAGCGGTAGGTTTCAAATCTTGAACATTTTTTTTTTCTATTAAAATATGTGCCAATTGTGGATGGTTTCCCCCATTAAAATTGTATCAAATTTTAAAAATAAATAGAATATTAAATTTTATAAATTAATTTCATAACCAATTTTTTCATTAAAAAAAGTGCGAATTAGTCTTTATGTGCAATCAAATAATAAATATATATATATATATAATAACACAATTTAATTACTTAAACCTCTATCTAATCAAGAAACAGATAGTAAACTAGTGCTATATTTTAAACATAATATAAAACAGTAGAACAATAAGGAGGTGCAAGATGCAAAGTGGTACAAGCCACTAATCTTACAGAGAGATTTCGGCAAAAACAAAAGCAAACCAGAGAGATAGAAAGAGAGAGACACGGATACCACACTGCTAGCTGATCCTTAACTAGAGGCGGGAGCGTAGAAGAGCGGACGACAAATTAATATATATTTTGGGTTTATTTTAACAAATTTTAAGACTTGAGGAAAGAAAAAAAAAAAAAAATATATATATATATATATATAATAAGGTATTAAAGTATTAAACTAATAATTTTTTTTTTCCTCTCAAATTTTAGAGGGGCTGATCATAAGTTAATTTACATATAATTTAGGTATAATTTAATTTATCATTTTGTTAAAGTTATAAATGAAATTTTCGAAAGGTCAAGGGAGGCCATGGTCCCTATAGCTCTGCCTCTGATGGTCATTTGTACTTTTTCTTTAAAAATAAAAAGAAATTATATAATTATACAGAGAAATTAGTGCATTTTTTTTTTTCAAAAAGAAACGCAATGAAATATCCAAAACGCTTTTCTTGCTGCTCCCAACTTGCTACGGTTCTGCTCACTTTGCATATATGAAAAAATAAGGTGAGCTAATTGGGAGGAAAAAGGGGTAATTCTGATTCAACTTTAACAATCCTTGCGAATTTTTTCCACCATGTCATTGCATTTTCCTTTTCATCCAACATAGTATATATAATACCCTGTAAGAGCAGAAATAAAAGAACCATCATGTCGCAAATAAGAGAACCATGGTTTTGATTACTTGGTCAATTGCCATGCTATTTTTTTCTTTTTTAATTATTAAATATTGAAGTCTTCATTTTTCAAACTACGAAGTGACCGGGACTGTGGGAGCAGCCATAGCCAGACAATTTAAAAATTCTCTTTTTTAGTAGTAACTGTTTTTTCTAATTATTTTATAATATTCTTGATAAAATGAAATTTACGAACCTTGTAAAGAGGAACTCGAGCATCTGATTTGATAGACGACGATTTTGAGAGATTGAGACATTTGCATTTTATGGCTTCTTCATATCTTCCCTATATAAAGCAGACATGAACGATGTGAACAGAGAATTTGACTGATGCAGATTGTGCATGTAAAGTCATAGGGTACACTATCACTGTTCCACATTATTTTATTGCAGAATTTCACTATGGCATTGACATGATAGCCGTGGTGGATGGTTAGAAGTAGAACCAATATCAACAATTTATAGTTATTATTGTACAAAGCAAAGCAATTACTGTTTTTCTATTGTTAGGAATCTGACTTCCATTACAAAGGGAAGCCAAAGGGATAAATATCTTCCTTTAGATATGGCTAATTTCATGACAAATTTATTTATAATTATTGGGTTTTAGTACGTTGGGTAATGAAGACTAAAGTTGAAGAGTCTCTATAGACTCTTGGTCAACTTGAATCCTATTGTGAGAAATTCTAATATTTTATTTTCAACAATCGGTTTCATGACAAATTCTAGTCCAAACCCTACACATATGTATACACACTATTAACCTTGTTAAGTTGTAATTTATTTGTAATTGTGTTGGCTTTATTCCGTATAAAATTTGATTGTAATTCAAGCTTAATTTTTTTTTTTTATTTGTGGGCTATTTTTTGTAATTGGGTTAGGTTTAGAAGTTCAATGAAGTGCTGTTAGAAGTACAAACTTAAAGGACACTGTAAGGACATTGGCGCCTACAAAGTGGTATCTCACAACTTAAAAAAATCAGTTGCGCATAAAAACTCGTGAGACACCACCAATTTGCACTCACAAAACTGCCAGTATAGTAGAAAAATCAGTCATTTAGATCCACTGTTGTACCAGCTCTTATATATACCCCATTTCCCACTAATTTTACCCTAAGCACCCACTAGAGAGTTGAGACAATTGTACCCATTGTTGTGAGAGCTAAACACTATTAATTCTCTACATTGTTCTCTCACTACATAACCAAATCCTTGAGAGGAGATTAGATCCTACACACCCATCATCACTTTAGTGCTGTTAGTGTTGTTTGGACCCTAAGGAACCATTGGAGCTTGTCAATTTTAGCCATGGTAGCTCGAAGGTACAATTGGTGCTTGGTTGCAGATCCAATGCCTAAGTTAGAGAAACGACTTGATACAGTTGGTTGCAGAGCAGGAGCTTGGAGGACTCAAGTATTAGAGTAGCATTAGGTTTGGAGGGCTTATTGTTGTGTGTGTGTATGTAGTAGATTGTTTCGTGGAGAGTTTGCTTCTCTTTATTTACTGCTTTACTTTACTGCTTATGTAATTGCTTATTTAACTTATCCATGCAATGCTTGTTTGTCATGCTTAGTTCATTTGCCTAAAAATACTTTCACTTGGCTTTAATTGTTAGTTTAGCCTAGAAGTGAATTAGACATAAAATTCAAAGTTTTGGGGGGTCTAAATCATTGCCTAGAATAATTATGTAATATCTCAAACCCTAATCTCCAAAGAAGGAAGCCGAGTACCAAAACCTAAAGAAAAACCCTGTGAACCCATTCTTGTTTATGGTTGTCAAAATCCCGATTTGGATCCTACGATCCCGAGATTTTACAATCTCACCTATCCAAAACGATCCAGATCTTTCAAGAATCTTTGCAATCGTTCAAGAAAGGTATGATCGTACGATTTTGACGATCCCAAATGATCTCAGTTTCTTGTAATCTTCTTTAACTTGACAGAAGGTTCAGTTGGACTTAAATAAAAAATAACATCCGAATAGACCAAGTTTTGCTATTTTAATGTAGAGAGATAGAGTATCATGTTTTGAGATTTTTGGCCTCTTTAAATGATGTTTACAAATAGATGTAATGATGTATGGTAATTACATCAAATAGATGCGAATAATTTTTAGTTTTTTATGAAGGAATGTATAATTTATGTGATTATTTAACATACCAATGTGTATTTTTTGTATTTTTCTCAAATAATATAGGATCTTGCGATCCACGATCTGATTTTACGATCTATGATCCCACCTACTTTCTACGATTCTATGTAAGATTCCAATTTTAACAACCTTGCTTGTCTTCCAATCCTCTCCGATCGTAAAATCCTTGAGAAGAGAATTTAGCCACAAATAATTTTATCCAATGAGTTTCACAATTGCAAATTCTCAAGTAGGTTTCTCAGAGCGCCAGAGGTTTTGGTTCACGCAAATGAGTAGTTTGTGAAGTAAAATCATTTAATAATATTTCAAATGTTTTGGGGTAATTGTGGTAGGAAGGCAAGTGGGGTTTTATCAAAAGGTAGAAAAAAGACTTCAGTTGTACAATGGTTTTGTAATTAGTTAATTGTAACTACATTCTTATTGTGAATTGTTTATGGAATTGGGTCTCCAGAGTGGTTTTACATTAAATAATTTTACTCTATAAAACATGTAGTGGTTTAAAATGGATTTTTCACTTCATTATTTAAATGTTTTAAGGTGAATTTTGTTTTGTGTCATACCAGATATATGAGAACTTCAACCAATGCCATCTCCACTTGGTAATTAGGTTCCCCATATTCTGAATCTCTGGTCTCAATGTCCTTCAGTGCCTTTCGCAGTGGCTTCAATACTTCCTCATCACGTCCGCATTTTGCTAGCATCTTGGCCTGTCTCTGCAACATAGTTGTGAAGAAAAAGAAAAATCATAAACAATAAGACAATCTGAAATCAGCTCTAGCTCAGTTGGTATCAAGACATAGTTGAAAATTTTATGTAAGATTAGGCACGCTAGGTGCTAGGTGTACAAATTAAAAACTGTGAATGGAATTACATAATGTTGGATTCAAATTACAATATATATATTTTTCATCACAAGTATAGGATTTTCACTCGCTAAGGGTGCTTCAAATATAAGCAATACTTATTTTTAATAGTCAAAATTGAAGAGAAAGGCCGAACTATCAAAAGGTAGAGATATCTACATGAAGACAATTGTCTCTGTTAAGAAAAGACTTTGACTAAGTTTTGACTTTTGATCATTCTTTTGTTGACATAGATGCACTCCAAGGCTAGGTCTTCAGTTTTTTTTTTTTTTTTTGGTAACTTAGGAGTTAAAAACAATTTAAATGGTTTAATAGCTTTAACACAAAATAAATTTGACTTGAAATGAAGAGGATTCTAGCTTCATTTTTAAATTGAGGCCAGAATTGGATGTAACAATGCCCTAAAGAATTTCTTCGTGTACATTATTAAGCATGTAGAAGCACAAGCTGAAGCCCGGCTTCATAATAGAAGCAGCTAAAGAGAGAAGAAAATGATACCTTAAGGGATTCAACGTTTGGAGGCTTTTTTTTGGACTCTACTACTGTATCCGCTGGCTTTAACATAAGTGTCGGGGTAGATAAAGCTTGTGGCTTCGACGGAGAAATTGCATTGGCTTTTGGACTCATCATACAACCGCAACTGATGATACCAACAACACATGCCAATACCAGAGACGCCCCTACGGTTCCTCTAACAATTTTGCTGTCACTTTCATCATTCGTTGATGGTGTTGGGAACCTATTTACTGCACAAACAATGGGACTGAAGGCATGCCTAAGTGGACGTTGGTAAGAACTGTTAGGTAGTGAAAGAGAGGAATGGTTAGAGCTGAAATTAGGGTTGGTTAACCTTGTAGCACTCAGAGGGGAAGAGATGCGTATGGGCAAACTGGCCAGGGGGCTAGAACGGAGGAAAAGTGTGGATTCCATGGAAGAATGGTGTGTGCTTTCATAAATTAGGAGGCTAAAGCATTGTAGCATCAACTATTAAGGAAACCAATACTTAATCTTGGTCATGAATTGGAAATAGCTATGACCCACACAAATTGCCTTTTAGGAGTTAAGTAAGGTATCATTTACTGCTTTTAACTGAAGTCTCTGTAATTAACGGGCAAGGCATCATTTTCAAGACTCTGTACTAGAAAGAATGTGTTACACGTACGAGGAAGACCAGGCTGCTGTCTTGCATATATATATATATATGTGTGTGTGTATATGTATATATAATTAGTAGCATGCTTAAATTGTCTAATTAACTGTGATTCTAAATGTAACTTTCATAAATTAGGAGGCTAAAGCATTGTAGCATTAACTATTAAGGAAACCAATACTTAATCTTGGTCATGAATTGGAAATAGCTATGACCCACACAAATTGCCTTTTAGGAGTTAAGTAAGGTATCATTTACTGCTTTGAACTGAAGTCTCTGTAATTAACGGGCAAGGCATCATTTTCAAGACTGTGTACTAGAAAGAATGTGTTACACGTACGAGGAAGACCAGGCTGTTGTCTTGCATATATATATATATATATATATATAATTAGTAGCATGCTTAAATTGTCTAATTAACTGTGATTCTAAATGTAAGGACAATTTTTTTAATTTTTTTTTTGGCTCATAAGCCCAAATGATGAATGGGTTAAGGCCCAAAGAGCCCCACAATGAATTTGTAGAGAGTAGGCTTAAAAGCTAGGTTTCAATAAATCAGGCAACGCGCACAATGGATCAGAGATATTAAGACAGCAAAGAAAGACAAGTTTAAAGCAAGAAAATCCTTCCTCGGCGAAGTCCGAGGAGAATGATTCTTGAATTTAGTTCTTTTAGACTTGGATACAATTTCAGCTTTTGTTGCTACAATGTGTTCTCTACAGATTTTTCCCATCTCTTCTTCCTAGAGAGTCTCTTACATTATATAGCCTCATTTATGTTATAAATTCACTTCAAAGCAATTTATCAAAGTCCAAGAATCAATTCAAGTCTTTGCAATCTTTGGAATCTTAATTGCATCACGACAAACTCTTGATCAATTGAGATATGCCTTTGGATTAATTCTCGATCAAGTCTCAACCAATTGAAAATCGATAATCCTGATTTTCTCATAGGCCCATTAAGTCAACTATCAAGTGGGAATTTGAGTCCTACATGGAATAGTATATGAGAGCCAATTATAGTCGACTAAAACAAAAGTGAGAAAGGTTATAAATTGCTTTGAAATTTCAAAACCCTAGTTCTCTCTGTATCACCACAAACCAAAGATCAAGAAAATTCATTTGAAGAATGTTCCATTAAGGATTGGTGATCAATTGTTGAAGCCACAATTCATCTATAGATAGTTCTTGTGAAGAAATCTTCAAGGCAATTATTGGAGTCAGGGACACAATTCGTGCAGAAAAATTCATATTAAAAGAGTTCAAAAGTGCTTGAAGCAATATGCGGTCATATTGTAAGTTTTACCGTAGATAGTGACTAAAAATATGGGTCTATTTCAGTTGTAAACTTTGACTCTAATACTCAAATTTTCTTTTGGGTTGGTGGTATCCCTCAGTGTGTTTTTTTCCTTATGTTTCGACTATAGTTTTTCGTGTTGTCAACAAATCTTTGTGTGCTTTACTTTTCCTGCAATTTAATTTAGATTATGATTTGTTGTTGTGGCTTTATTAACCAAAAATATTTTCATCAACATAATTGGTTAATTTACTAAATTCTTTTTAAATTGATTTAATTTAATCAATGAGGTGTAAATGTAATGTCTCAATTAGTATCCAAGCTAGATAATTAACTCTAGCATAGACATTAATTTCTAAGTTGATCCATACCCCCGATGTCGATGGATCTTGGTCACTCTCATAGTATCCTTCCATACATGGACAAAAATTACTACATATGCCAGAAAGTGGGTATTAAATCCTTTTTGAAGTCTTTAAATGAAAATGTGTGGCTTTCTGTAGAACAAGGATGGACCAAGCCCTAAATTCCAAGTTCGAATGGTCTACAAAACAGTTGGTTGTGGCCAATTTTAATAGTAAAACCTTGAATGTCATTTTCATGGCTGTTTCACTTAAGGAATTTGGGAGAATCTCCAAATGTAGAGATATCTAAGGCTGCTTCCATGAAGGCAAAAAAGTTGTTAAAACCTCCAAGTTTTAGATGTTGACTTCTAAGTTTGAAGAAATAAGAATGGCTAAAGATGAATCTTTTGATGAATTTTATCTAGAATTCAATGATATAGTAAATTCCATATTTGACCTAGGAGAAATCATAGAAGAACCTAGGATTTTTAGAAGATCATGAGATCCCTACCTGAGTGTATCTGTCCTAAGGTTACAGCCACTGAAGAAAGTAAGGGTTCCAAATGGGTGGGTTTGGGTTTGGGTTTGGGTGGGTTTGGGAGGAGCATAATTGGGTTGGGTATATAAAACCCATTTATCCATTAAACTCATTTAACTAATTGCTTCTAACCCAAATCCAACACAACCCAATTATTATGGGTAAACCCCAACTCACCCAATTACCCAATTATCAAAATTACCAAAATGCCATTAAAGTGAAAATACCATTAAATGACCTATTTTTTGGTTCAATATAAATAAATAAATAAAAATAGCATCATTTTCATTTCCAGTATTTTCTTAGCAACCAATCAAAATATACATTAGTAACCAAACAAGAATATTCCCTGGCAAAGCTGGCGGAGCAAGTCGAGTGCTACGAGGAACTGGTACAGTACATGGAGAATCTGGTCATTGGATCAACGCTGGTGTCAAAGCTCACCGTGGAGCAGCAAAACCTCCTATTGGTGGCCTACAAGAATGTGATCAACTTGCTCAGAACCGCTTGGAGCATCGTGTCTTTGATCGAGCAAAAAGAAGAAGGGTGCAAGAACGAGGAGCATGTGTCACTTGTCAAGGAGTACCGCTCCAAGGTCGGGGCAAAGCTCTCGGAGATCTGCGTCGGAAAAACCAAAAATTCAGAGTCTAAGAATTGAAAGAGATAAGAGAGAAAATCAGAATTTTGGCTGGGAAGGAGGTTTCGAATGAAAGAGGCAGATATGGTTCCTAAGAAGCGACACTCGGTGGTCTCTGTGCTGTGTTTGTTGTGCCTCATTGTTCTTTGTGAGAGCTAGAGAGAGAAAGAGAGAGAGCAAGAGAGAGAGAAGTGTTTGGAGGGCGAGAAAATTAAGGAAAATGAAAACTGAAACGTCTGAGCTGAGGGTTGGTTTAAAAAAAAAAAAAAAAAAAAAAAAAATTATGGGAAGGGTTGGGTTGAATTTGAAAATATTGTTTTTAGGTTAAATGAGTTTCAATGGGTTTTTAGTTAAAACCCAATAATCACTGGATCTAATTGGGTTGATACCCATTTAACCCAACTAATAATTTGGTGGGTTTGGGTTCAATCAGAATGGATAGGTTTGGGTGGGCAAATGGGTTTAGGCGGGTAAATGAGTTTAGGCTTATTCTGCCACCCCTAGAAGAAAGTAAACACCTATACACCATTAGGGTAGATGAATTAGGGGATCCTTACAAACATATGAACACACCTTGCTTCAAAATAGCAAGAGAAAATCTATGGCTCTTAAAACTGTTAATGAAGAGGGTAATGAATATGATGAACTGACCAATGATTAAATAACCTTCATTGCCAAATAGTTTCAGAAATTTATAAAAAACTTTAAAAACAGAGACAAAGGTAAAAGGTGAGATTAAGGTAAAAAGTTTAGAAAATTTGAACCTCAAAATAAAAATACAAAGATAAACCTGAGGCTAACAAAGAAAAAGTAGTTCCAGTTCTGGTGCACAGTGTTTCAGGTAGGTTTTTATGCATTAAAAGCTCATTCTAATCAAACAGTTTTCTTGGCGAGGGCGCCCTTCACCAGTATAGGCCCTCTAGTGATATCGTTATTGGGGAAACGAGAGCTTAAATTGTAAGGGATATAAACTAAAGTGTCTACATAGGTCTTAGTTATCATTGTGTGCTAATATGAGAGTACCTTTGGGTGTAGTGGTGAGTTGAGTTAATTTATATTTGTTAAGTTCATAAAAGTTTGTGAGTTTGAATGCAATCTAAATCGTTGATAGTAGATTTTGTTAGTGTGAAATTTGAGAGTTTATAGATATTTAAGATAGTTTTTTGGAGGTGATTGTAATACTGATCCTTCGTGGTAGATTTTGTTGGTATTCATATATTGTTAACGTTTATGAGAGTTTGCAAGTATGTTTGTTATTGTTAAAAAAATGAGTTGGAAGCAATTATCTGAAATTAGCGTGTATGGAATTAATGCTATATTCAAGGTGATAATTAACCCTATTTGAAAGAGTTTGTTGTTAAGTTATAGGCAATTCACCTTTAGGATAAAACAAAACCACTAACTACACAGCAATTTTGAAATTTCCTCCTAAAAGAATTTCATACAAAATTGTATTTGACTATAGTAAGAGAAAAAACATAAATTGTCATTTTAATTGGCTCCTGTTAATTCAAATTAATTTATAATCCTTCAAAAAAGAGATTTTAGTCGCTATTATTTCTGTATAAAAAAAAGAATTTCCCAGGTTATAATCTGAGTGCATCTCATCTTATTTCAATACCTAAAAAAGGATGGGAAAAAATCATCTAAATTTGATCACACACATCACATGCAAATGTGTCCAAGTGCCAAGTATGCCACATAAGCACCACCAAAGCAATACATTGAGCCACACTTCACTCACACTTGTTACAGACAGTGCCACAAGTTTATAGATTCTCTTTATGATTTAAATTGGTTACCAACAGGTGCATACATAGGAAAGTTCATTAAAAAAAAAATATATTGTACATATTTAATTAATAAGTATTTATAAAAGAAAAATCGAATCAGAGAATTTATAAAGAAGAACATGCATAATTTAGTTAGAAATTTGTTTGAAAATATCAAACCTAATTTAATCAAAATTGGTTTAATGTATTTGGTTATTTAATAAAATAGAAGTGCTAATTTAGGAATGAGATTTTTTTTTTAACCCAACAATAACAACTAGTAACAACCTGTCACTTAAGATTTGTTGTAAAAATGTTGTGGCCATATCATTTCTCTTTATAAAAATGGTAAATTAGAAATTATACCCCTAAAGTTTGCGGATATTTGGATTTTACACTTCCAACGTTTTAGAATTTGGAATTTACCTCCTGAAGTTTGGAGAGTGTTTGGATTTTATACCCTAACGTTTTAGAATTTAGATTTTACTTCCTAAAGTTTGAGATTTTTTGAATTTTACACCTCAAAATTTTGAAACTTTAAGATGTAAAATTCAAACGCCCCCAAACTTTAGGGAGTAAAATCCACCCCTAAAATTTAAGAGATAAAATCCAAATTTTAAAATGTTAAGGTGTAAAATCTAAACATTCTCAAGCTTCAGAGGGTAAAATCCAAATTAAAAATATTATGGTGTAAAATCCAAATACCTCCAAACCTTAGGGGTATAATTTACAATTTACCCTTATAAAAATATAGTGAGTTCTTAATAGTCTTTTTTAAAAAAAAAAAAATAAGATCTTCTAATCAATTTAAATTAATACATTTAACATTGTTTGTAACTTTAAAAATTAAATAAATATATATTAAAATAATGACATGAAAAAAAATGTGAGTTTTCAAAAGCTTATGTAATAATCTTAAATAAAGTCAACGAAAAGTCAAAAAATTTGTTTAGCTAGTAAGTCGTGCAACACACAGGAAAGTCCAACAAATTATAATTTTTTATCTATTTTTTTTTTTCTTCTAAATATGTAATTTGATAACTATGGTAGTTATTAACGAGAATTTATTATGATTATGTTTATATATGGAACTATTTGTTCTCCAATTTTTATTAAAGAAACTTTTATGTGACAAGAGTATGATGAATAATATAAATTGATGATGCTGAAAATCGTCAGTAAACCACACAATATTTACGTGCTCGAAACAAGACCTGCGAAACAACAACAAAGAAAACCCTAGGAGAGTACCGGTATGGTACTAGCTAAAAACCCTCCGAAAGTTAAGTTAGAGAACTTTTCACAACTCTAGAGTACTAAAGATGGGGTGAATTATGCGTACCTTGGTTTGTGAGAGTCTCGGGTAGGGTTGACATCTGTGCCTTCGTTAAGAAGATGTTTCCTTGTAGGAGATATCCTCTTTAATTGCATATTTTGCGAAGTCCTTTTCTTATAGGACTTCCCTTAATTAAGGGTAATCGTGGGGCACAAGATATTTCTTTATATACTTATGCGTGGGGGCCAAGTAAGGCCATGTCAGACTCGTTAGCGGTTCTATTATTCCCTTCAACTTCCTTGGCTTGTTCTGTCGGCTAATTATCACCGTCTATGTATTCAAGTCGTCACCTTTGGGTGTTTGTTGACCAAAAGTTGCAGTTGTCAGCTTTAAGGTGGGACCGTTGACCTTATCCTATTGTCGCTCAGGCTATGGTCGTGTTGGTGAGGCTGACAACTTCATCAGGGTCGTCGCCTTTGCCTAATATGGACGAGTTTATCAACGCTACAAAAATTCCTCTATCATAAATATATGAGAATTTATAACAAAGTCCTAAGCACCAAATCAAAAGAAATGAATAATAATGATCAAATTAGCTAAACATACACAGAATTTTCTAGCACACTTAATTTTGTATTGTGATGCTTGTTTCGATGATGCAAAAAAGTTTTACAAAATGATAGAAGATGTGGAGAAACTTTTATACAAAGGATGTAAAAAATTTAGTATATTCTCAGCTGTCGTCGTGTTGTACCAGCTGAAGACTCTTTGTGGTTGGTCCAACAAATCATTTACTTTTTTGCTTCAAGTTGTGCAAGACTTACTTCCTTTGGATGCTACATTGCCAAAAGATTGTTACGAGGCTAAGAAGATTATTAAAGATTTGGGTTTGGGTTATGAGAAGATTCATGCCTGTATTAATGACTGTATGTTGTTTTGGAAGCAAGATGCTAACCTAGAGGCTTGCAAATTTTGTGGAGAGTCTAGGTGGAAAGAACAGAACACAACTTCTGGGGAACCAAATAATGCATCATCTAGTAAGGGGAAGAAGAAAGCTTCAAAGATGCTACGGTGGTTCCCTTTGAAACCAAGATTGCAACGGTTGTTTCTGTCACCCGATTTAGCGGGATATATGAAGTGGCATGCGACTGGGCGTACTGATGACGGGATAATGCGGCATCCCGCTGACTCAGAAGCATGGAAAATGTTTGACACTAACTATATAGATTTTTCATCTGAGCCTCGTAATGTAAGACTTGGATTAGCATCGGATGGGTTCAACCCGTATGGCATTTTGAGTACCAGCCACAGTACATGGCCGGTTGTTTTGGTCCCCTACAATCTCCCTCCTTGGATGTGCATGAAAAGGTCATCTTTGATACTGTCACTAGTTGTTCCTGGTCCTTCCTCACCTGGTGTAGCCATAGATGTGTACTTACAACCTTTAATCGAGGAACTCAGGGAGTTATGGGACGTTGGAGTAGAGGCGTATGATGCATCTTCTAAAAATTCTTTTTTTTTTAAAAAAAAAAAAAAAAAGATTTTCTAATCAATTTAAATTAATACATTTAACATTGTTTGTAACTTTAAAAATTAAATAAATATATATTAAAATAATGACATGAAAAAAAAATGTGAGTTTTCAAAAGCTTATGTAATAATCTTAAATAAAGTCAACGAAAAGTCAAAAAATTTGTTTAGCTAGTAAGTCGTGCAACACATAGGAAAGTCCAACAAATTATAATTTTTTCTCTATTTTTTTTCTTCTAAATATGTAATTTGATAACTATGGTAGTTATTAACGAGAATTTATTATGATTATGTTTATATATGGAACTATTTGTTCTCCAATTTTTATTAAAGAAACTTTTATGTGACAAGAGTATGATGAATAATATAAATTGATGATGCTGAAAATCGTTAGTAAACCACATAATATTTACGTGCTCAAAACAAGACCTGCGAAACAATAACAAAGAAAACCCTAGGAGAGTACCGGTATGGTACCAGCTAAAAACCCTCCGAAAGTTAAGTTAGAGAACTTTTCACAACTCTAGAGTACTAAAGATGAGGTGAATTATGCGTACCTTGGTTTGTGAGAGTCTCGGGTAGGGTTGACATCTGTGCCTTGGTTAAGAAGATGTTTCCTTGTAGGAGATATCCTCTTTAATTGCGTATTTTGCGAAGTCCTTTTCTTATAGGACTTCCCTTAATTAGGGGTAATCGTGGGGCACAAGATATTTCTTTATATACTTATGCGTGGGGGCCAAGTAAGGCTATGTCAGACTCGTTAGCGGTTCTATTATTCCCTTCAACTTCCTTGGCCTGTTCTGTCGGCTAATTATCCCCGTCTACGTATTCAAGTTGTCGCCTTTGGGTGTTTGTTGACCAAAAGTTGCAGTTGTCAGCTTTAAGGTGGGACCATTGACCTTATCCTATTGTCGCTCAGGCTATGGTCGTGTTGGTGAGGCTGACAACTTCATCAGGGTCGTCGCCTTTGCCTAATATGGACGAGTTTATCAACGCTACAAAAATTCCTCTATCATAAATATATGAGAATTTATAACAAAGTCCTAAGCACCAAATCAAAAGAAATGAATAATAATGATCAAATTAGCTAAACATACACAGAATTTTCTAGCACACTTCATTTTGTATTGTGATGCTTGTTTCGATTATTAAAAATTTTTCATGGTGTTGATGTTGAATCCATGAATGTAGATAAAATTAGCTAGTTTTATTTTCAGCACGCATTAAATTTAGAATGGTGTTGAAGCAATTTCCTTTTTCCTTTCTATTTGTGTGCTGTTAGTCCTCTGCATGTTCAGGACCAACATCGTGCCTTTCTTATTAGAGCTTATAATATAAAAAACTGGGAGAAATTATTCAATAACTATAGGTCGTCCCTTTCAAGAACCAACCACAAAAATGATACAAAGTTATAAGTAGAACTCATCCTTAAAAATCAGCTTGCAAGGAGGTGTCCAAGAGCTTATATACACATTGTTAAGCTTGCACTTAAACCATATAGGATAATAAGATCATAACACATAGTTTATTTGGTGTATGCAAGGAACAACTATTATGGAGCAATACTGCCCATTCAAATCATATAATATTAGAAAAGAATGGTAAAAAGGAAACACAAAGGTTAAATTATGCCATGAATCCTTCTTATTTAATTTTAAAAAAAAAATTAATTATTCAAAGATATTATGTACATAGTATTGAGAAGATAAACCTACAACTGCAAGCTACAAGTCATTTTACTCTTGGTTGATAAGCTACAAGTAGTTTTTCCTTTAAAAATTATAAATGGTGCTATTTCCCGCGTGTAAAGCATGTGTGTTAGTGCTGTCAGTTATTAGTGGAGTGGTTAGTTATTTTTTCTGTTAGTTAGTTAGTTACAGCCCTCTGTTTTGGAATATCTTGTATAAATACAATCATCAATTCAGTAGTAAGTCTTATATATATATATATATATATATTAAAAAAAAAATATCAGTAATAAGAATCAGTTATGCATTTTTCTCAATTATTGCAATACATAGTTCTATAAGAAATGGAATGAAATATCTAAAATCCTTTTCTTGCTGCAACCAACTTGCTACGATTCTGGTCACTGAGCTATTTGGGTTGAAAAAGGGGTACTTCGGATTCATCTTCAACATACTTAGCGAATTCTTTCCACGACTTCATTGCTTTGTCCTTTTCATCCAACATAGTATATATAATACCCTGTACAAGTAGAAATCAAAGAACCATCATGTTTCGAATTTTGTTTCTTCAGAAAAATATCCGAGTCAGTTAAAAAAAAAAAAAAAAAATCTTACAGCTGAAACCATATTCATGCAAGCTAGGGAGCATGGACACAAGTATGACATGGTGACACAAGCAATTTTTAAAAAATTATAACATGAAACGGCCTGTATAATACCAATATGACACAAATATGACACTCCAAATATGCACCTTATATGAAATGTCTGTGCTTCTTATTATGCAAGTTATTATACAATTATGGTTTTGAACTTTTGAGTTGGTCAATTGCTATGCTAATTTTTTTTTTTTTTAAATAAAAAAATATTGAAGTCATCATTTGTCAAACTACGAAGTGAGAGAAGTCATTTGTCAAACTACGAAGTGAGAGAAGCCATAGCCAGACATTTTGCAAATTCTTTTTTTTTTTTTTTTTTTTTTTTTTTAACTTTTTTTCTTATTCTTTTATTGTATATATTCTTGATGATATGAAATTTACGAACCTTGTAAAGAGGAACTCGAGTATCTGATTTGATACGTGAATCTCTGAGTTCTTTGAGGCCGAGTTTGAGACACCGGCATTCTTTGGCTTCTTCATATCTTCCCTGTATAAGCAGACATAAACAATATGAACAGCGAAGGCAAATGAAGATAAAAAGAATGCTTGGTGGTGTACCCATTCTGCTCAACTGATCAGGTTTACCTCAAGCAATGGACTTCTTTTCTGCTTTCATACATTTTTTATTCATCCTATATTGACCATTAGCTAGAATTAAACCAGTCATGTTTCTTTTCTTATCCTTGCAGTTTACTATTGGAAAGATAATGAATGTGATTATACTAAAAGATAGTGTTCATTAAGTAAACACAAAGATGTTAAATAAAGGAATCATGTCAAAAGGAATTATAGTTCGAAATGCAGATGCCTTGGCTGATAAATAAATAATATACAAAAATTTGGCTATAAACTTAGAACTAAAAATTTGGCAGATAAATAAATAATATGCAGATGCTTTTACTATGGCATTGACATGATGGTCCGTGGTGCATAGTTAGAACTTAAAACCAAGAACAAAGTTTGGCTGCAAACTTAGTTATAGTCATACAAAAATTTTGTAAATAGACTGTTGTAACTACTTTCTTATAGTGAATTGTTTATGACATTGGATTCCCAAGACCCAGAGTGGTTTTTTCTTGAATAATTCTACACAATCTATAAAATAGATAGGGTCTAAAACAGATTTTTCAATTCATTATTTAAATGTTTTAAGGTGAATTTGGTTATGAAAAAATTTAATTTGTCAACTTTCAAGGGTGCAGTACCCAAGTTCTGATTTTAAGTGATTAAAAGATGCGAGATCACAGGTTGCACCCAATCAAAAGTATAGTAGGCTCTATGCTTGAAGTTGCAATGTCCGATGTTCTTGTGCACTAGAGTGGGGAAATTTTGTGTCATACCAGATATATGAGAACTTCAACCAATGCCATTTCAATATTGTAGTGAGGATCCCCGTATTTAGAGTCCTCACTCCAAGCTTTATCAAGTGCCTGTCGCAGTGGCTTCAATACTTCTTCATCACGTCCGGAATTTGCTAGCATCTTGGCTTCTTTCTACAACATAGTTGTGAAAAAAAAGAAAAATCATAGGCATTTAGACAATCTGGCAATCAGCTCTAGCTCAGTTGGTATCAAGACATAGTTGAAAATTTTGTGTAACATTAGGCACCTGAGGTGCTAGGTGTTAGGTTGCACCAACATGCCATTTTTGGCGACGTACCGGTGTCCGACACGTGTCAGACATGGATACCGGAACGACTTGCCAGACTCTGGTGTTTGAGTAGTATCCTTTTTTTTTTTCTTTTTTTTTTTGCTTCTCTGACACGGCTTCGACACGGTGGACACGCCAGCCATGAAAAAAAAAATTCATAGATTTTGATAGATGGATAAATCATTACCATTGATTTTGTGATATACCCTAAAACAAAAAAGCTTAGAGTCTGAGAAGTCATCACTAGGAAAGTTGAAACCCACAGCTTAACCCTCCCTTTGGCCTTTGCCCGCTGCCCTCTGTTCCTTGCCGGTGTTATATTGAGTTGATCAACGAGTCAGCGAGCTCCATAGACAGTCACCGTCAATGCCATGCCCTCTGTCCCTTTTGATCTCTCTCTCTCTCTCTCAGCGTGGACAGGTCAGAGTCCGACCTCTTCTCTCCTCTCTCTCACTCTTTTTTTTTTTTTAGATATGCTGTGTACTATTAGTGTTACTTCAGTTATAACTCTTTCTTTTTTCTTTTTTCTTTTTTTTTAATTCCACTCTCACTATATAATTTTTTTTTTTTTTTTTTTTTTTTTTTTTTTTTTTTTTTTTTTTTTTTTTTTTTTTTTTTTTTTTTGCTTCTTTGACACGGCTTCAACACGGTGGACACGACAACCGTGAAAAAAAAAATTCATAGATTTTGATAGATGAATAAATCATTACCATTGATTTTGTGATATACCCTAAAACAAAAAAGCTTAGAGTCTGAGAAGTCATCACTAGGAAAGTTGAAACCCACAGCTTAACCCTCCCTTTGGCCTTTGCCCGCTGCCCTCTATTCCTTGCCGGTGTTATATCGAGCTGATCAACGAGTCGGCGAGCTCCATAGACAGTCACCGTCAATGCCATGCCCTCTGTCCCTTTTGATCTCTCTCTCTCTCTCTCTCAGCGTGGACAGGTCAGAGTCCGACCTCTTCTCTCCTCTCTCTCACTCTTTTTTTTTTTTTTAGATATGCTGTGTACTGTTAGTGTTACTTCAGTTATAACTCTTTCTTTTTTCTTTTTTCTTTTTCTTTTTTTTTTTTTAATCCCAAAATTTTAAAGCTTGTTTTCCTTATATGTTTTTAGTTTGATGTTGAATGTAGCCTATTTAAACTTTTGGTTTGTACTCTAAACATTTTATGTGTATTATTGTACTACTTTGAATGTTAGTTTACTTATTTGTAGCTCTTACATAATTTAAATTCTAGGACATTAACGTATTTTATGTCTAAAAATATTAAAAAATATGCCTAAATATAAAATTTTAATAATTATATAATTGCCATGTCCACGCCGTGTCGTATCCTTATTTTTCAAAAATTGCCTTATCCTCGTATCCGTGTCCGTGTCAATGTTGTATCCGTGTTTGTGTCCGTGCTACTTAGGCTAGGTGTACAAAAAAATTGTGTACGGAATTACATAAAGTTGAATACAAATTACAATAAATATTTTTTATCACAAGATATAGGATTTTTACTCGCTTAGAGGGTGCTTCAAATGTGAGCAATCCTTATTTTTAAGTCAAAATTGAAGACAAAGGCCAAACTATCAAAAGGTAGACTGTCCAGTTTAGGAATTACAAGATATGGGAATTACATACCTCTTGTTTGTATAACAATGAGGTGAGTGGTTATCTTTTAAGCTTGCTGCTAATTTAATCTGTCCAGTTTTTCCTCACTAATTAACAAGGGAGACTTAGGATTTAAAAAAATATTTAAATGGTTTATTAGCTTTTAAAGAGTCACCTACTTAAATTTAATTACTAGTATAACTTAATTTATCTGAAATCATCATAGTTAATTTGCTTTAACGCAAAATAAATTTGACTTGAAATGGAGAGGGTCCTGTATCATTTAGGCTTCATATTTCAATTGATGAAATTGAGGCCAAAATTGGATAAGCAATACTCAGCAGGACTTTGCGCACATTGAGCATATAGTAACACAAGCTGAAGCTTGACTTCATAATAGAAATAGCTAAAGAAAGAAGAGAATGATACCTTAAGGGCTTCAACGTCTGGAAGATTTTTCCTTGTCTTGTACTTCTGGGAATCAGCTGCAACCGTTTGGCGAGATGAACTGTTTGAACTCCACGGAGGAATTGCATTAGCTATTGGACTCATCCAACAACCGCAACTAATGATACCAAGAACACATGCCATTACCAGAGACGCCCCTACGGATCCTCTTACAATTTTATTGTCACCTTCATCATTTGTTGAATGTGTCGAGAACTTATTTACGGCACAAACAATTGGACTGAAGTCATGCCTAAGTGGGCGGGGTAAGGAATTGTTCGCAAGCAAAAGAGTCAAATGATTAAGGCTGAAATTAGGTACGGTTACCCTTGCAGCACTCTGATTCACAGGGGAAGAGATGCGTTGTAGGGGCACACTAGGCAGGGGAGCATTGCGGAGGAGAAGTGTGGATTCCATGGAACTGTGTGTACTTTCAGGAACTAGGAGGATACTGCATTGTGTAGCATTTAGGATACCACTACTTATTATAATTGGTCATGAATTAGTAGTCACGCTCAACACATTGCCTTTTTTGGAGTCAAGTAAGGTATAGTTTTACTGGCAAGGCTTCTTGCTTTTATCTATAAGTATAAACAACGTGCTACACGACCAGGAAGGATCTGTCTTGGAGATGTCATAAATTACTGTTAACAAGAACCTTAGGGTCCACTTGATTGGGGGATAGAAAAGAGGGGAGATAGAAGAGATTTTTGTATTTTATCATGGTGTTTGGTTTGGGGTGAATAAGTAGAGAGGGGAAAATCTCTTTTGTTTGGTTGAAAAGACTAATGAGAAGATGAAAAATATGATTTATATAAATTTACTCTCATGATCCTATTAGAAATAAATAAAAAATAAAAATGTAACACATTATATATTTATTAAAAAATTGAATATGGATAGGTACTTCATTTGTAAAAAAGAAAAAAATGAGCAAAAAATATCACTAACAAGAAAACAAAAACAATTTTTGAAAAACATAAGGGGAAAAACCATTTTGCAACCCATTTTCTATCCAGTTTTCTCTCTAATTTGCAGAGAAAACAATTTGGTGAATAAGGGAAGAAAAACCCAACCCTATCAATTTTCCCTCTTAAAATCCTTCCAACCAAACACTCAAAAAAAAAAAATTATTTTTCTTCCACTTTTCTCTCCCAATTTTTTATTCCCCTAAAATCACTCCAACCAAATGGACCTTTAACAAGAAAATGATCATTGTAGGGATGAAGGGCCCATATATAGGTATTGGGTTGTGGGCCATGCCCAATGACATCATATAGTTCGAGGACAGGTAAATACTAATGAGGGCATACAGATTAATGGGTTGTAGAAAAAGTCTGATTATAAGGAGTTGGGGACGTTGTCTGAGAAGAAACACCTCCTTGACCAAGTAGAGTAAAGGTCAAATGGTCTGACCATCCATCAAGAACAAAGCAACAGGCAATCGTGCTTGAAAGGATAAACACCAGAGAAGGATAAGACAAAATAGAGTTGGGAAATATCTGAGAAGAAAACTACTGCCACCACATTAAATGCTCTGCATCTAATTCCCTGACCGCATTAATGTGGAGGTAATACCTGAACAGTAACTTTCAACCTTACAGCAACCCCCAAAGACTTTAGGAAGGTGTTGATGTGACAAGTATTAGGTCCAGCAATCTGATCTACATGTAGAGGGTTGAGATGAAAGAAGGAAAGAGAATATAAAGGGAGAAAACCCCAATACAAGGGAGATCATCAAGAAAATCTAAAGAAAAATCACTGTATACTCAAGAACTGTAATTTTGAATAAGTCTAAGAGAAATATATAAGAACCTTCCTTGGACTTGATCGAGGATAACTTTTCTTGTTCAGAACTGTTTGATTTATGCTTTCTAGTAACAACTAACCTACTATGATCATTATCCACCAAACTCATTGAAAGTTCAGTTTCAAGCTCACTCTCTACAAATTCATTGTTTTGGGATCGTTGGGCCATTGACCATCCATTTAGGCTTTGGAAGCAAATCGTGTCCTTACAATCACCTTCATTTGAAATAAATACATTTTACAGTTCATATTAGGTATCATAAATTTACAAGTAAATCAGAGTCACATCATTAATGTTATTTATTTTATTCTTTTTTTTTTTTTTTTCATCTTTTGTTTTATGTGTAACTAGACATTTGTCAAAATACTTGTAATTCAATGAGATTGTCTATTTTTCATGTGAAAAAAATAAAATAAAATAAAACCAACCTTGCATTTAGTATAATGCTCTGCTTCAAAGCATAGAATTTCCAAAGAAAACAAGGATAAGGTTCTTGCTTCTTGTGTAGGAGAGGAACAATCCTCTCATACAGCCTTAAATATTCCTTAACAAGCATGTTTCGTGACGCACATAGTAAGGTTGTCATCAGAACCATTTCAATTTATTTTCCAAAATAATATTAACAGTGGAAAAAGTTCTTGCTTCGTACAATCTGAAAGATGCCTGAAAAAGCATTAATTTCTTTACCAACGGAACAAGTTTGTAATCAGAACCATTTCATATGCTTTGACAAGCTACGAGTATAGTCCTCAATGGTTTTCTTTAAGATATCCATCTTTATTTCTCATCCTCTTCACAAAGTTCTCCTTCCACGTATTTTGGGAGGAACATTCATTAAATTTTCCTTCACCTAGAATGAATAATTAAGATGCATATTTTCTCATGTGCAATATGATTAGAAGCATTGAAATCTACATTAAAAACATGTTCAAAAATCTCAGCATACAGGCTAAATATGGATTGGCAGCAACTGCAACGCCCATCATCATCTTTGCCGGCATTTATATTGCGTGGGGTTATGTAAGTCGTTCTCTGAAAAGAAATCGACATGTTTTTACAAGGTCACTGTCCATTGGTGTTATTCACGGTGGCAAACCAGCCTTGCAGAGATTGATAGATTTTCACAAAGCTCGACTAGATGCAACAATACCAAGTAAAGCTGTAAAAAATTTGAAGAACACACTTGTAGAGGAAAAACCAGATTTCTTTCAGTTGAAGGTTAGGGAGGGTCTCTACTTCCTATTTGCCAACATTTCAGTCAAACTACTGTTACTTGTTCATAACATAGTTTATCATTTCCACCCATCCCTCCTATTCCAGATAATTGAAGTTCATTAAGCATACTTACTCCCCTAAGCTTACTTACAGATTTTCTTGAAACAATCTGTGGAAGCCAAAGTTTCTGAATCTTTAATTAAAATTCGGGAAATTAGTTTCATGTTTTCATGAAGGGGGAAAGATATAGTTTGCTAGATCTCTTATTTGGCTAACTTGCTAAAAAAATTGAATAGACTACATTAATTATTTGAACACTCTTCAAAGTTTAAGAATCTTTTTTAAGGTATATAATTTTTATGAGCTTTTTGTGTTTTGGTTAAAGAGTACTGTGGCAAAGCTGGAAATGACAGGACAAGAAGCTGAGGCAGCGGCAGTACTAGAATTAGCATATGAGAGGGCCATGAAGCAAAAGAAACCACATGAAGCCTACGAGATTGAAATGTTACTTGTGGAAATGCTAATCTACCAGGTGACAGACTCTTCACTTCTCAATTTCCTTTACAAATGCTAATTGTAATGTTTTTGGGGAACTTGTCAACCCCATTGCACCTTTCAAAGCATGAATTTAGATAATCCTTGATAAGACTGCTCTGCATTTTGAAAACTGGGGTTTATTAAATTTAGAGAATTACCTCCATGGAAGGGGGCAATGCAATCAAATACAAAAGGAAACAGAGCAGCAAACATTGGTGATGATGGTGAAATTTTTCTCAATTCATTCCCAATCTCCCCCTAGTGCTTGAACATTGGCGTTTGCTCCTCTGTGAAGCCCATGACCTCAGCGCCACTTAGTGTGGCCAATAAGTAGAGTACCACCCAGAGAATGAGCCAAATTCAGCCATTAAGTCAGGTCTCAAGTGTCTTGGGCTGTCAGCAATAGAAATTAGACCCACAAATCAGGATGTCATGAAGCATTCTATAGTAATAATTTTAGAATCAAAATAAGCAGCAACCAAGTTGGCTGAAGTATGAAAGGTATGATGTGAGGAATTAAATAACTTGACTTCCAAGTTTAAGAATCCTAGGTCCATTCACGTTAAGCAATTAGTGGTACTAGTGGATTGTCCACACGATGCATGGATAATGTTGTAAGCTTCTATGTAAAAAGGTTATGGAAAGTGTTGAACATATATTAGAGTAATAATATGAATTATTGTTGTGATAACATAAAGGTTTTTGTTGAATTAAAGTAGTACAAATTAAGATGATAAAAAATATATACTATAGCATAATTGTTATAAAAATTAGAAATTAGATGAAACAATTAGTTTGTCATAAAAAGCGAGAATTTTAAGTCACACGCATATATCCATAACAATTTTTTTTTTTTGGGTAAATTGATATGAAGCCTCTTAATTTGGAAATACACTTCAATGACCATGGTGTGCATTTTTATAAGAAAACAAAACAATACAAAACAACACAAAATTCAATTTTGGTTGTAATCCTTTTGGAGTTCTTTCTGAATTGGATACCTCAAAGTTACATGCTTTAGGGGCTGAATGCCAATCATTCAAAGTTATGTGCAAATATGAGATTGAAGGTTAAATACAAAATTACTTTGATAAAGCACCATAAAACAGAACCTCATGTTTTAAAATAATATATATGATGTTATTTTTATGGCTGCACATTTCCTTTGTGACAGAATCATTATTACAAATAGTTTAACAATGGAAGAATACCAAATGATCAAATATGGTACTATGGATCTTAAGAGAAGATACCAAATTGAATTATAATATATTGCCCATATGGTAATACATGGTGCCAAGGGTGAATTGTCACAAATTCCAAATAATTTGTAATAAAAAAAGAAAAAAAAAAGAAAAAGAAAAAGAAATCAGATGAATTTTTAAAGCCATATGGTTACCAACTTACCACTATAATTCCATTTAAATAAAATTGTACATGTTTAAGGCCAGGTGACTTAATATTGTATCTTTGAAAGAAATCTAAATTGACACAAGACCAAATAGGGTCCAGTTGTGCGTGTTGGGTCACCACCAGCAACCATCACCATATTCACCCTTAATTAGCATCATCAAGCAGCCAAGCACATATGAAATCATTTACTGAAATAATATCTGTAGACACATGCCATGTTAGATTTATCTAGCTAATATCAATTCTCCAATCTTATACTAATCCTTGATGTGTTTTATTTTATTTTATTTTATTTTTTTTATTGTACAATGAGTAAATTGATCTTAACACAACCAAAAATTTCATGGAATATAGAAATAACACTATAGACTGCCAATTCATGTACTCCATAATTAACCCAAATAAAGAACAATTACCATATGATATCACCATGACCGATCTTGGATTATTCCATCCATGACATCCACTTTCTTCTTCAATGCAAGCTTCAAATCCTCTATTGTCATAATTCAACGATGTCATATCATCACACACAAATAGAAAGAAAGAAGGAAAACAACTATTTTCTTGTCAAGACTCAAAATGAGTTTTAGCTTTCAATATAATTTTAGTTATAGCCATATGCTTGTCAACATCTAGAGAGAGAGAGAGAGAGAGAGAGAGAGAAAGAGAGAGAGTACCAAAGGACGTGATCACAACCCACAAGGTTCAATATACTTTTAACCCTGCCTTCTTCACATTAATGCTTTTGCATTTGTATTCTAGTTCTAGTACTCATATAAGAAGATTGGGTATAGGAGAAGTTAGGCAATGCAAGAGTTACATGTGATGGTGGAGATGAAAAGCCCAAATCTGATATCAAGGTCGGGTAAATGAAAAGCATTATAATTCCTTTTAAGATAAGGATATTCACCCTTTTAAATGAGAGAGAGAGAAATAACCATATGGCACTCATTAAAAATTTAGGCAAGGTGGAAGGTCAAATGGAAAAATACCCTAAGGCAGCTGTTTGGGTATGCTAAAAGACATGAAGAGAAGAGAGATGTGGAGGGAGTAAACTCTTCAAAGAGAGAGCCACATGGCAGAACCTGATGCTCTCCCACATGAGGTCTCTGCTTTTATATATATATTGATATTGATGAGTCACAGAACCTCATTATTTATCTGAGAATGATATATCAATTTCTTCTTGTTTCAATATCTTATTGATAGATTAATTTGGTTATTTGATCTACCAAACTGCAGTGATTTTTGTCCACTAAGTAAAAACAGCAACCTCTTCTTTTTATGATTTTGTTTTTTGTCACGTCACTTTGGACACAGATTTTGCACTTGGTTTGAGTCAAAAACAACTTATCCTTTGTTTTGAATTAGGGAGAATTCAAAAAGGCTTTTGATCGCAAATGCTTCGACCAAGTAGAGATTTCAGATGCACGGCGTCCACTCTTTAAGGTATATCCCCCTCTTTAGACAACTCACTTTAGTCTTTCACCCTAGAGTTGAGGCACTTTCTGAAAACAATTTAGAGAATATGACTTCTTCAAA
Organism: Quercus suber; assembly: GCF_002906115.3. Lineage (NCBI taxonomy): Eukaryota > Viridiplantae > Streptophyta > Magnoliopsida > Fagales > Fagaceae > Quercus > Quercus suber. The sequence continues at coordinate 636,915 of NW_027069860.1, read as the reverse complement.
TTAATCAGATTCAATTTCAGAGCTATTCATGTTCTAGTCACCAAGCCCATATCCCACCCATGTTTTTAATCAGTATAGTTCATTGTTCTCTGAACTAGATGGCCTTCTTCACGAGGTTCCATAAGGTAGCAAAACAGAAAAAGGAAGATAAACTGATATTTACATTTGTGTCTTATCTGAAAAATTCACAGGCTATTCTTCACCTCATATTGGAGATTAACGTTGAACAAGCCTCAGATTGTTGGAAAGAATTTACCTATATTCGGGAAAACTTCAATTGGCAACCTAGTTTGGAAGAAGACATACTCAAGGAAGTTGTTTCTGATTTCAGAAAGTTCAAGGAGGTAGTCAATCTTCTCAAAGAAGATATTAAAGAGATTCAGGCCCTTCAGAGAGCGAAAGCACTGAAATAATAAATTATTGTATAGCAGGTGCAAGTAACAAATAACTGAATAAGATATAAAATTCCTTACCGACATTACTTTTGCTTTGTTCATTCTTCGTTTCGGGTTAGGATTGTACTCGTCTAATCACAAGAATGTGAGAAAATACTATTTGTGAAGAACAAACATGCCAATATCAGCAACCGTCTTTCTCAATGCTATATATCTATAATCAATTGTAGGTCCACAGGACTGAGTTGTGTGAACTCCATCTGTCTCTAGCTTTACATTGGATTTAGGCACGCCTAAATTTATGTCTCATATCTCAGGATTCATATCAATGCCACGAATAACTTGATCATACAACTTGCCCACCATAACCATGTGTTTTTTTGAGGTTATTCATGTCACTAAAGCCTTACCACCTCTAAATGGTTAGCATTTTATCCCTAGGTCTTCATTCTGCTCTAACAAATTGCATTTCTGTTATGCTCAAATTTTTGCTACACTGGTGTGGACTAGGTTACACAGCAAAATATATCCCCCAAAAAAGAAAAAAGGTTATACTGAAAAATTTTCAAGCCTTGCAAAGAGATTGCATTCACTTATTGCATCATTTTGACGTGTTTTTGGGCAAAACCAGAGCTTTTATCCGTGTCCAATCTTTCTTTATAAGCTACTGATATGCAATCCAACCTAACCCATTTAACACATAGGAAACTATAATTCACATGTCATTGAAAACTAAATCAAGACATTAATTGCTGAAGACAATGATGGGAACTCTTGGAATTGAGACGATCGATACAAAATTCAAATTTATATTATCATTGACTTTTATATCTAATATTCATCAGAAATATGGATTCCATTATAATGTGTTAAGTTAATGAATATAGCCATTTGGCCTCTTTTTCTTGTAAACGTAAAAAATCAATGATAATATAAATTTTTCATTCACTTATCTTACAGAGAAATAGCCCAAATGGCTATATTTTTCATTATGTTTTCAAACAGCCCATTTCCTGTCAATATAACTATTTGGATTGTGGCATTTTCTTCTTTTATCGCATTTGTATCTTTAACCACAATCGAAACACCAAACCATCCCTTGGCCCAAGCTGCAATAACTTTGTCCTTAAAAAGTCACATGTCATATGAATAAAACTATAAATGAATGTTTTCTTAATTGCCACATCCTAGGTTGGAGCAAGATCATTCCAAATAAGTTTGTAACCAAATTTTTTTCATATATAATTCAAATTCAAATTATCCTTGAATTTCGCATAGTTAGTAAAGTACGGGACGGACCCATAATTTTAAATTACGGGGCTGGAGTATAACAAAAAAAAAATTGTGTGACATTTTTATTTTGTCCTTCTATATTTGTTACTTACCCACGGCCCAAACATACTGTTATAATGCACTACTAAGGCACTTGTCCTTACTTTACCAATTTTTGTTTCTTGAATCACTTTCCTCTGTTAGTATGCCTGTGCATGTTCCCTATTGTTTCCCCACTACCAAACAAACAGTCAAACAAATAAACACTATTTGATACTCTTTACCGCCCCTACTCTCTCTATATATGATATAGCTTCACTCACACAACTCACAGTAAAAATAATTTTCTGTCTCTGAGACAGACTCACAAACACAGTCACAGATTCACAATTATAGACTCACAGATCAATTATGCATATATTCAATTCATAACCAAAAAAAAAAAAAAAAAACACCACAATCACATACTCACACAAATTATAAACGTATGGGGTGGAGAAAGAGAATCATAGAAAAATCATATTAGTATTAGATTTTGAATGAGAGAATAAATACTAGAAATTTGGTACATTGGGTTGAGGTGGGTGGGCAGTGGGCCCAGGGGCATAGCCAGAAAATTTTACTTGGGTGGGCTGAATTGTAGTATTGATATATTAACCATAGTTCATATTGAATACAAAATTATTAACTTAGATATATTTTATATTCTTAAATATTAATGAACATACAAAAATTATATAGTTTATTATAAACAAATACCCCAAAAAAAAAATCCAATAAAGAACAATTCACATCAAAATTATGCCCAACAATCTTTAATGGAATAAAGATAGCAATACAAAAATGTGAACAAAAAAAAATCTTAAATACCCTTATGCATTTCAACACACACATAGTGGCAGAAGAAAGAAACAAAAATAATACTAATGGTAAAATAACAATGATGATTGATAAAAGAGAGAGAAAAGAAAATGCACTTGCATACTCACTTCTTTAAAGAGTCAAGAAGATGATGTTGCACCAGGAAAAAAAAATGGATTAATAATTTTGGTTGAGATAGGAGTTTTTGTGTTAGGAAGAAAGAAAATGGGGCAATGGGTTGGCACTAGCAGCTACAACAAAGCTTCGTAGGTACCTAAAGATGAAAAAAAAATTGATATTATGTTGGGAAATGGGTTGTCAATGATGCTAGAGAGTGAGTTATTATCCATTGGATTAATTATAAATTTTTTGGACAATGGAGAAGATCAACTATTAGTCATTATCTTTTAGACTAACTATAAATCTTAAGAATAATTGAGGTGGACAAGTAATAAAGTTTTGAACAATTGAGGAGGCTAACTAAAAATCCATTGGATTAACTAGAAATTTTAGAAATAGTTGTTTGGGGGGGGGGGGGTCCTGTTCTAATTTTTGGGAGGGCTATATCCTATCACTAGTATAGTTGTAGGAGGAAAAAAAAAATTTAGGGGGGCCATGACCCCCCAAGGAGCAATGTATCTCCGCTCCTGAGTGGGCCAGTGGTTAATGCTTGATGGTTTGCAGTCTCCAAGTCGTCAGTCGTTAGTCTTTTTCTTTTCTGTTTTTTCTTTTTCTTTTTAAATTTGGAATTAGAAATTAGAATGACTAATCTTTCCTTTTGGGTTGGGGGACTGTGCTGCTATGTTCTTGGCAGGGAGGGGAACAAAGGCCCAAACATAATTTTAGTCCCAATTTATCTACTCTTTCTTCTTCTTTTTTTCTTTTTCTGTGTGTGTGTGTGTGGGGGGTGGGGGGGTGGGGGGTGTCCGTGTGTCATAGGGTCAATTTTTCACTCAATTTTCTGCCTGTGACAGCCCTATGTCCCTGACTTAGTCTTAGCCAACACTACACACCTGCACTTTGAAAAGAATTTCTTGGGCCAGTGTTTTACCCCTTCGTGGGCTCACCCAACACGAACAGTGATTAGTCTCTGATTGAAAGCCTTGAGGAAACACTGTGGGAAACCCAAAAAAAAAAAAAAAAACACCACACACTCATTGTAATAACACTTAAGAACATATTAGTTTATTTATGTAATCCTTGTCAATTTTTCTTTTTGCATCTCTTAACTCGCCCACAATGCTATTCCACTCTTCCCGGCTGGTTTCTTTAGACACCATGGCTAGCTGTTGTGACTCGGAATAAGTTTCCAAAAGGATAGTCAGGTAGCGGGGGATACATCCTCGTTCGCAAATTCACTGCATGAAGAATTATGGGGAGCCTTTCAGACTAAAACTTAACTTAATCAGTAGCAGATACATATCGACTCCATATAAAAGCTGACAAAGCCTCTATACGGCTAGGGTATATCCGATATTCTAAGCCAGAGCTTTCTGCATATTTTGCTTTAAGAGCCTCTATTGAAGTAGAACTAAACACAAACCTCTTTAATACAAGCTTCACATTTGTCAAACCAGTTTTTAGTTCAAATCTAGATAAAGTACTTGCAGGTGTGAAGAGAGTGGATGATTATAATTGTGGATATATCTTACTCTCACCTCGAGCTATGGCTGCCCAAGTTTTCATAAACATGCTTAAGGATGAGCCATCAGCAATCTTGTGAGAAATGCATGCACCAATAGCAATACCACCACAAGGGAAGTGGTTGATTTAATATTATTTACACAAACTATTATCTAAAGTTATTTTTGATAGTATCAAACCTTTTCTTTTGTCCTGGGTAGTAGAACTAGCGACAATTACATTATAGTTTAGAAGTTAATTACTTCATCATATTAAATCCAAAAAAAGTTAAAGCTGTCTTTTTGCTGTGCCGAAATAAATCTAGATAAAGCTTAGGATTATTTAGGTTAGAGTTTTATTAGAGACCCCTTATTGTTCTATAAATTACCAGCTCCTTTATAATTTCACAAACTTCATTAATCATGAACTGTATTACCAATTTACCACTACCTCCTTTTCAATCCTATAAAATGGAAGACCTGGAAATTTTTCTCCTTTGTCGCCAAGGAGATCCCTCATCTCATTATAGTACTTTACTCTTTGTACAAACAGTCTTTCTTTGATCCTAGATCAGGCTATCTACTCGAAATAGTTCAAATGGTCAAACCTTTGACTATCAACGGTTAGCCATTTTTATTAACTCATGTCTTGTTTGAGGATTTTTTTTTCTTTACCCATTTTACCCCTCATGACTGTCCTATACTGTTTGATATTTTCACAACTTTTTCTTGGCCAACTTTTTAGTGAGACATAGAATTATTAAAGAAATCTCTTACTCTTCCTTCGCTCACTCTCTCCTCTCCCTTTTTGTGTGCTTTGTGTATGAAAAGCAAGAGGATGCATCACCAGCTGCCACATTAGTGCAACACAACATGCCACCCAGTGCAGCAGCCAGTGCACCATCACCAGCTGCCACACCAGTGCAACACAGCATGCCACCCAATGCAGCAGCCAATGCACCAGGTGATGCAGACTCAACTGCCACAATTAGTGCAGCACAGATTGGTACTCAGTGCATTAGAACTGCTCAAACAGGCACTGGAACAACTAAGACAAGAAATTCAAGATCAAATTCAAGCAGAAGTCCAGATTGTTTCTCAGAGTTGAAGAAATTGAAGACTTGTAATTATTCCTCTAAACGACAGTGTGGTTTGCTTGGTTTGCTTGATGAGTATACATGAACGGCTTGTAGTTTTTCTTGATTAGTTAGTTTAGTTAGCACATGAGTGAGTTTGTTATGTTTGTTACATTGTGTGCACACGTGCTTGTAGCGGTGAAGTTAGTATATATATACAATTGTACAGTTACAGAATTATTCAATGGAAAATAATTTTTTATCAAAATTTTATATGGTATCAGAGCGATTTCTTAAGCGCTTCTAATTTTCTTAGGGTTCCTCAGATCAATTTTGGGAACTCTCTGTTTTTCTCATTCACCACTATCATCTCCTTTGAGATTTGCTTTTGCTCTCTGTTTTTACTCATCCACCATTGTTATCTCCTTCGAGTTTTTCTTATTCACCATTGTTGTGTTCTACAAGCTTCTCAAGCTTTTCAATGGCAAAAATAGCAACGGTCAACACTTCCACTACAGAAGCTTCATCTTCTTCACAAGATTTGTATAATCTTAGCAATCCTCTGTTCTTGCATCCTGGAGAAAATCCAGGAGAACTTCTCACTTCTCAACCACTGATTGAAGGAGAAAATTATCCTGCTTGGGCGAGATCAGTGAGAAAATCTCTGATTAGGAAGAACAAGCTAGGATTTATTGATGGATCTTTAACCATCTCTTCACCATTGGTGAATTCTCCAGAGGCTACTCAAGCATGGATTCGTGCCGATAATGTAGTGGGCACCTGGCTTATCAACTCCGTATCACCAAAGTTCCAAGGAAGCATTATCTATAGAGATACTGCTTTAGAGATTTGGACCGATCTTCGAGACACCTTCAATCAAGGAAATGGAACCAAGATCTTCAATATCCAGAAAAAAATTGCTGAGATTCATCAGGGAGAGCAATCGCTCACTGATTACTTTACTCAGCTCAAGATTTTGTGGGACCAATTGTAGAATTTGAGTCCATTTCCCTAGTGTACTTGTGGTCAGTGCATGTGTGGAATCAATAAAAGGTTGAAGAATCTTCAATCCAAGGAATCCACCATGAAATTTCTTATGGGAGTGAATGATGCCTTCTCTCAAGTAAGAACTCAGATCTTATCAATGGATCCCTTGCCTTCTGTCAATAAGGCTCACTCTTTGTTCATCCAAGAAGAAATGCAGAGGTCTGTGCATAATGTTGTTAGAGTTGAATCCACTGCCATAGCAACCAAGAACTCAGGAATTAACTTCAAAGGCAAAGACAGGCCTTTATGCACTCACTGTGGAAAGCTAGGTCATACTATGGACAAATGCTATAAGTTGCACGGCTTCCCACCAAGATTCAAGATCAAGAACAGTAAAAATGCCACTGCTCATCAAGTTTCAACAAATCTTGAACTAATTCAAGGCAACACCTCTACTGGAGTCATTGATTTTGTTCCATCCATGTCTGTGTCTCAAGCTCCAGCCTTCGCTCATGACCAATATCAGCAACTTCTGACCTTAATTGGTTCCTGCTCTACTCAACAGTTTCCTAAAGTTCAAGAACTTCATGTTGCCAATTCTGTGCCTATCCATCAAATGTTGTTGCAGGTAATTCTTTAGCTTCAAGCATTCTATTTTCTTTGCTAAAATTGTTAATAGAAGAGCTTATAATCTTCATACCTGGTGTAGACAGGGAAAATTTCCGACCTATCACAAGCTGACACGACACACTACTAAGTCCACAAAATATGGCCAATTACAAAGCATCGCATATTGCTGCTAGGTTTTGCTATCATTACTCAGAAACCAACAGAAATTTGCCAAGTGTCATGCAAAAAACCAATCACACATCATCGCACGTGTAAGTGATGACATAATCAGCTTCGCACGTGTAAGCGATGACACAATCAGCCTCGCACGTGTAAGTGATGACATAAGCGGACTAATCAAGCTCTGCCACATGTCACCAATCAAGCTCTGCCACATGTCACCAATCAAACTCCGCCACGTGTCGCTTACCTACTCTTAAACTCCTATAAATAGAAGCCTTCCTAAGGCATTTGAGGAGGGCTGAGTAGATCAAAGAGATCAAGAGATTTAGAGAGGGGACCAAACCATTTGAAGCACTCAGAAGTCCAGAAGCTCTGCCGGAATCAAGCTCTAAAGCCTCCAAGAACTTCAAGAACTTCAACCTTCAAATACGAAGAACATTCAAAGCAGAATTATCCAAACTACCTGCCTAGATCTCAAAGTTCACTAGAATCAAGCTCAAAAGCCTCTAGAAACCTCAACAAACCATAAATTGGTGAAGCTCAACGGATCTAAGCCTCTAAAGCCCCGAAGAACTTCCACCACAAATCTTCAAGTACGAAGAACATTCAAAGAGGAATCATCCAAATCATATTCCTAAATCTCAAAGTTCACTGGAATCAAGCTCAAAAGTCTCCAGAAACCTCAACAAATCATAAATCAACGAAGCTCTACGGATCAAGCCTCTAAAGCCCCGAAGAACTTCCACCACAAACCTTCGAAGACGAAGAACGCACCAAGAACACGAAGAACACGAAGAACGTGAAGAACAAAGGATTTCTAACAAGCTCATAGCTAGAGATTCATTGTAATTCCGTTTCAACAATCTTCGATCCATCCTTCAACCAAATTGAAGGATACTTTGTGTTCAAGTGAAAATCACATTACCACAAATCCAATTAACAAATCTTTCAAGGAGATCGAATCAGAGGATCACTCTTTTGTAATTACAGATAATTGTACCACACATATATTCAATACAAATTCGCATTTGTGCAACTATTTTACTTGTTTGACTTATTTCGAATCGAGAAATTTAGTCGTCCACATATTCTGGCACGCCCAGTGGGACATCTCTGCCTCTCATCTCATTCTCCTTCAAAGAAAGAAATCATCATCATCTTGCTACCAACTCCAATGGCCTCTAGCAAGAACATCCAAGCTTCAACGGCTACTTCAACTAAACTTGGTACGACTACCACCAACAACTACATTGGTGCAATCAATTGTAGCCAGCCTAAAGCTCATAATCAACTTCAATCTCAATCAACCAAGGAAGCCAAGGTCCAAACAATCATCTCCTTAGACCCTCTCACAAGAAACAAGGTCATCAACAAGGACATCTCCACCTTGGAACACCTCAAGTATGGGGGCAAATCCCCTTCTTCCTTCATGAGAAGTTGGTCACACGATTTCTCTCCCATCAAAGGGAACCCAAAAGATAAGATTTCATGTGCTCACTTCAATTCACTTTCTTCTCCATCATCTTGGAAAGTTGTGTCAGTCATGATGACAAACACCTCTACCATGGAAGAAAAAATGGCTGAAATGGAGCAAAGGGTTGTCCTTCTCACAAAAGCACTTGAAGATAAGGACCTCCAAATTGCAACTTTAATGAATAAACTCGAAGTACAAGATCTTGGTGAATCAAGCCATGGTCATAAATTCACATCTGCGAAGGATGACGAAGGGAGAGAAAGTGAAAACACTCCCCGACAAGAACAATCTACTTCGGTTGCTTCATTGTCAGTCCAACAATTACAAGACATGATAACAAATACCATCCGAGCACAATATGAAGGTTCTTCTACAAGTTCTCTCACATATTCAAAACCTTACACAAAGCGCATTGACAACATGAGGATGCCAAATGAGTATCAACCCCCCAAGTTCTTGCAGTTTGATGGCCATGGAAATCCTAAGCAACACATTGCTCACTTTATAGAAACTTATGAGAACGCAGGGACTCAAGGAGGCCTCCTTGTAAAGCAATTTGTTCGTTCGCTCAAAGGAAATGCCTTTGATTGGTATACAAACTTAGAACTCGAGTCAATCGACAGTTGGCAACAACTCGAAAGAGAATTTCTTGATTGATTCTATAACACATGTCGCACGGTGAGCATGATGGAGCTTACTAATGCCAAGCAATGGGAAAATGAGCCGGTGGTCAATTATATCAATCGATGGTGTTCTTTGAGCCTGGATTGCAAGGATCAACCTTCTGAAATTTTTGCTGTAGAGATGTGCATCCAAGGCATGCATTGGGGACTTTTTTACATCCTCCAAGGGATAAAGCCTCGAACATTTGAAGAGTTAGCAACTTGTGCGCATGATATGAAGTTGAGCATTGCTAGCCATGGAAGTACAAATCCTCCCATACTTAAGGAAAGCAAAAAGGAAGTAAGGAGGAATGATAGGAATGCAAAAGTCAACCTCAAAGACCCAATGGTTGTTAACACTATCGAAGTTAAGGTTCCAAGAAGGAGAGCGAAGGCAAATGAAAAACAGCTTGAAGGATGGCAAAAGAACGAAGTGCGTCGCCTAACTTTTAAGGAACGTGAGTAAAAAGCATATCCGTTCCCTGATGAAGATGTGCCAAACATCTTAGAACAACTATTGCAATTGAAACTGATTGAATTACCAGAATGTAGGCGACCACAAGACATAGGGAAAATTGATGACCCTAACTATTGCAAATATCATCGCATCATTGGCCACCCAATCCAAAAATGCTTCGTCTTCAAAGAACAAATCATGAAACTTGCCAAAGAAAACAAGATTGATCTAGACTTTGATGAAGTTGTCGGGTCAAACCATGTGACCATTGCTTGTGATGTACTTCCAACTCTCAAGCAGGGGGCAAACACCAACGAAACTTACAAATTGATTGACAATGATGGCATAAGGATCGACCCCATCAATGGGAAGTTCCTTAAACACTTCTACGCTTGAACATCGAGGCTTGCTCCTCGGCAAGAGCTTAAACTACCCACTGTAATGCTGCAAGGGTACATGATGTCTTCCCATTACCTTTGACAGCATACCAATAAAGAGAAATTAATCCTACTCTATGTCACCAATTACTAGTGTGGCGTAGTGATTGGATGCCCAAGTCGCCCTTGAGAGGTCTCGGGTTCGATTAGTGGTGATACCCACTATTACACACTGAGCCCTCCTTTTTTGCAAAAAAAAAAAAAAAATCATTTGAACTACGTAATGACTTGATCCCTTTCTGGGGTACGTAGGCAACTTGGTATCATTTACTAAGTTCAGTCACATGAAAAAGAAGAAGGATTGCCAGTCTAGCTTAAGGAATTTTTCAAAGGTCGTCAATATGCTTTTGAGATCCCTTTAATTGGCAGGCGTTGCTTAGAATCAGTCGATTGCTCACTACATGATGCTCAAAGATCATTGTGGTAGAAAATGACAACTGCAAAGAATTGGTGTTACTTGGCTTTCCTTGAACTAATGATAAACATAAGTTAGTTCTTGGTTGTGGAGTAAAATAAAATCTTCAACCTCTTTTGCAAAGAATGAAGTCTTCATGGCATTGCACCTCTTCTGTGGGCATCCTCCCATGTCTCTAAAGTATGTTTTGCATCACTTATCTCCTAGGGGCATCTTCTTGTACCTTACAAGTCTAAGCTACATCGTCTCTTTCCTAGGTTGTGCCATTTCACAACTCCAAAATTTGAACCACATCATCTCCCTTCTAAGTGGTGCTGTTTCACATCATGTCTCTGAAATTTGGACAACATCACCTTCTTCCAACATCTAAAGATGGTGTTACTTCATCTCGCCTTTAAGGGCATGTTCGTGCAATGTCAAAGTCTTGGCGGCATTCTTTCCCTCATCTTCAAGGTTTTGTTGGCCTTTCCTTGCATCTTCAACGTCTTGTTGGCATCTTTGAAATCTTGATGTCTAGCTACAGTGCTATGCACCTTAATGTCTGAGCTATGTTGCCTCTGAAAATTGATGTTGTTGTAGCTTTATTATAAGGTCAAAATTGGTGCAACTTCAATGCGACTTCAATGCAAATAAAGTGTTGACGTGGCTTTATGGCAAAGATGGAGGTTGGCACGGCTTCATGGCTGAGATGAGTGTTGACGTGGCAAAGATAGAGGTTGACACAGCTTCAGTGCAAATGGTGGTGCAACTTCATGACATATGTAAGTGCAAATATTGCTTAATGGCAAAGAAAAATATTGGCATGGCTGCGGTGCAAGTGAAGTGTTGACGTGGCTTCATGTTGAAAAGGCTTCATTAAAAAAGACGAGTGCAAATATTGCTTCAGTAAACAAGTAATGGTGATGCTTCAATGCAAATGCAAGAGTTGGCCTAGCTTCATGACAAAGACAAGTGTGGATCACCTTCATACAAAAACAAGTGCTAGCATTACCTCATTGCCAACGTCAAAGCCAGTACGACTTCAAAGACAAGAAAAGATTGTAACAACATGAAGGCATATGTCACTGCAAGAACGTTGCTATGCAAAGCCACCAAATGCATGCAAACACTTCTATGAGAACGTCAACGTAAAGTTTGATGTCAAACCCCAAAGATCAAGGAAACCATGCTGCAAAACAAAAACAAGCAACAACAAGAACTTGTAAGAAGAAAATCTCATTGCATGGCTAAACCAAAAGAAAAAAAAAAGAATCAAAAGAGTAGATAGCTCCAATTTTTATCTGTAGCCAACAAGTACAAAGAAAAAAAAAAGAAAAAAAGGAAATCTTGAAAGTAGGAGAAGAAGTTGAAGGTTGAGAATGCCTAAGTGATGAACTGAGATATTCAAGTACTCTTTATATAGAGAATGCAGATAGACCATCAAATGGTTCTACCAACCAGCTAGTGGAAAACAAAAAAAAAAATTGTGTTCACGTTTCAAAAAAAAAATGTGAAAACATTTTAAGTTAAAAAGTCAGACTTTGCAGACTTAAATACACTCAAAATCAAAGAAGTTTGCACCAAATTTTGTGAATAAAAGAAGACATTTAATGAAAAGAGTCAGAAAATGGTGGCTCATCACCCACTTCACGACCTTCAAGTCTAAACACAGGTGCCGCCTTGTCAGAGCTGTTGAAAAGCCACATAAGTTCAACAATGAGCCGCATCCTTCTCTGACAAATCTGTGCAAATCAGTTCAGGATTTCACAAAACTGACCCTACAGAAATCTCAAACGGCCCTCGATCTAAAAAACCCAGAAAGGTCATCAACCACAGAGCTACCACGCGCTACCACGCGCCGCCACAAACTCGAGATGACGAAGGGTTTAATCCTTGAAATCTGTGCAAATTAGGCCACCAATTCAGAAAACAGACCATACCACTAGATCCAGCGGCCTTTAATCTACAAAACCTGAAAATTTCAGGCCCAAAAGAGTCACCACGCGCCGCCACGCGCCACCAGAGTCTCCGGCGCTCATTGCCTTAAACTCACGCGCTGACACGCGCCACCATCATCAAGTCACGCGCCGGAAGAGTCTCACGCGCCACGCGCTGACGCGCCCTCAGGCCTATGACGTCATGGATGACGTCATCATCCACTAACCTGACCCGTTTGACCAGACCAACCCGGTTCGACCCGAAAATCGGACCTGGTCCGAACCGAAAAAAAAAAAAAAAAAAAAAAAAAAAAAAAAAAAAAAATAAAAAAAAAAAATTACTTTGACCAAGTTTGACCTTGGACTTTGACCAAAAAGTCAAAATTTTCAAAAGGGGCCTGTCCCACTCAGTTTTTTGAGTACATTCCGATTTTGGGATCCGTTTCTTCATTCGAAGCTTAGAAATTGTGCAAACGACCAATTTCTAAAAAGTTGACTTTTGCGTAAATGTTGACCAAAAAGTCAAAATTTTCAAGACGGGCCTGTCCCACTCAGTTTTTCGAGTACATTCCGATTCTAGGATCCGTTTCTTCATTTGAAGCTCAGAAATTGTGCAAACGACCAATTTCTAAAAAGTTGACTTTTGCGTAAATGTTGACCAAAAGTCAAAATTTTTGAGATGGACTTATCTTGCTCAATTTTTCGCGTACATTCCAATTTTGGAGTCCGTTCCATCATTTGAGACTCAAAAATTGCACAAATAACTCAATTCCAAGCTAGTTGATTTTTTGTGATTGAATTCAACCCAAAGTCAAGATTTCCGAGCTAGACTTGTCTTGCATAGTTTTTCGCGACTTGGAAGTCATCAATCTGACTCACATCTCCGAAGTACTGACAATGTCCAAAACTAAAGCTCTCAATATCAAAATTTGAGATTCATCCACTTGGTCTGGACCCTCTCAAGGTTATTCTCCAGGCTCCATCAAAGCTTCCCTTTCAAAAGTATAGATGAACTCTCACAAGTGTGTCTTGAACTTGAAATCAAATCGGGTCACCCATCCAACCTACAATTCCCCTTTCGGTGCCAAACATTCCCACCTACCATTCTTCATCTCTCTCACCTACCATTCTCGTTCTTTACCGGTCTCCAACCTATCATTCTCATCCACCGGTCTCACCAAAAATTCACATCCGCCATTCTCAACTATCCATCCACTATTCTTCATCTCTTCGCTATAAATAGAAAGGCCGGATTCATCAAGAACTCATCCAGAAAAATAAAACACACTGAGTCATAAATGAAGATTTGCTTCTTTCAAATTTTCAAATCCTCCTTCTCACAGCCATTTCTCACTATGGCTTCATCATTCTCAACACTCAGCAACCAATATCATTTCATAATCAGTTTGAAACCGACCCTCTCATGGTTCGGTAGAAACCCTCTTCACAGCATCATTGTAGTTTTGAGATCCAAACAAATTTTGTTTCTCCACCTAACAATCACCTTTGTCCACAAAGTTATTCATAACAAGGCCTGCATCGACCTTCCATGCTTCCGTGGATTTGGTTGGCCAGGAAATCCAAGTCCAGCAGAGACACCTGTTCCTAACCTCAAGGCTCCTGTTGTCTCTCTCCAATTGTTTGGCCTTTCAGCAGAAGCAGCGGTTCGGAACAAACAGCAACTTGGTTGGTTTTTAAGACCAGAATCACAAGTTAGCTCCATCTTTCACTTTGTTGTGCTTTCCCAACAAGTGTCAATAGGTGAAGATGGTAAAAAGTGTTGGGGTATCCTACAAATTGTCTTTCATCCAACACTTGAAACGATCTCCGGGGCACCAGCACATCAGAGATCAACCTTTGGGGCTGGTAAATGGTTGCCAAAACCATATTCCATGTTCCCATCAGCGTAGGATCCAGAGGTCATCGTTGCTGGTACCTCAAAACACACTTTCTGGAATTACTCCAACTTAAATTCAACTTGAAGTTTTTCAGAATGTACTTTTCTGAAATTATTTTAACTTAACGTCTGTCAGTATGGTCCAATCACGCATGCACATTCTACGACTCACTGTCAGACCACATGCAACATACAGTCAGTCCCATATTCAAAGGTGTATCTCCTAGAAACACCTACACCAGAGGGTTCCCAACATACAGGACCAGTACCATGGTGGCGTATGTTTCACCCATTCGCTTTGCTTCATCCCCATCTTCTTCACCACCAACATCATCATCTCCAGAATCCATAAACTTCTGAAATTACCTCAACTTAACCTGAGTAAAGCGATGACACATGCGTACTCAATCACTTTCCCACATGGCCTCGCCGTAATTCGAAGTATACTCTTCTGAGATGACTTCACCAGCAGTTCTTAAAAGCACGAGGCTAGCCCCATGACTCTGTATGCTGTACCCAGCCACCATCCTCGCGTCTTCCCCATCTTCTACATCATGTGATCGCCGCCAACGATCCAGAAACACTCTTCTGAAGTTACTTCAACTTAACCTCTGCTGAGAAAGCTCGGTCATGTAAGTACATTCAAATACTTGCAAACCTCTTTTCAGTCTCATCAAAACCTTTCATATGGGTGGGTCTACTCCTCGGAAATTATCTCATCCTGCTAAAAGCTCCGCCACCTTCAATTACTTCATTTGAAGAGCCAAGAGTAAAAGTCTGTTTTCGAAACTCATTCTCACACCACACTCTGAAACTGTGTGTGTGAACGAGTCTCGAGGGGGCATTTGTAGACAGGGAAAATTCCCGACCTATCACAAGCTGACACGTCACATTATTAAGTCTACAAAATACGGCCAATTACAAAGCGCCGCAAATTGCTGCTAGGTTTTACTATCATTACTCAGAAACCAACAGAAATTTGCCAAGTGTCATGCAAAAATCAATCACACATCATCGCACGTGTAAGCAATGACATAATCAGCTTCGTACGTGTAAGCGATGACATAATCAGCCTCGCACGTGTAAGCGATGACATAAGCAGACCAATCAAGCTCTGCCACATGTCACCAATCAAACTCCGCCACGTGTCACTTACCTACCCCTAAACTCCTATAAATAGAAGCCTTCCTAAGGCATTTGAGAGGGGATCTGGGCTGAAGGGTTCAGATCTGAAGAGATCTAGAGATTTGGAGAGGGGACCAAACCATTTGAAGCACTCAGAAGTCCAAAAGCTCTGCCGGAATCAAGCTCTAAAGCCTCCAAGAACTTCAAGAACTTCAACCTTCAAATACGAAGAACATTCAAAGCAGAATTATCCAAACTGCCTGCCTAGATCTCAAAATTCACTGGAATCAAGCTCAAAAGCCTCCAGAAACCTCAACAAACCATAAATTGGTGAAGCTTAACGGATCTAAGCCTCTAAAGCCCCGAAGAACTTCCACCACAAACCTTTAAGTACGAAGAACATTCAAAGAGGAATCATCCAAATCATATTCCTAAATCTCAAAGTTCACTGGAATCAAGCTCAAAAGCCTCCAGAAACCTCAACAAATCATAAATCAACGAAGCTCTACGGATCAAGCCTCTAAAGCCCCGAAGAACTTCCACCACAAACCTTCGAAGACGAAGAACGCACCAAGAACACGAAGAACACACGAAGAACACGAAGAACGTGAAGAACAAAGGATTTCTAACAAGCTCATAGCTAGAGATTCATTGTAATTCCGTTTCAACAATCTTCGATCCATCCTTCAACCAAATTGAAGGATACTTTGTGTTCAATTGAAAATCACATTACCACAAATCCAATTAACAAATCTTTCAAGGAGATCGAATCAGAGGATCACTCTTTTGTAATTACAGAGAATTGTACCACACATATATTCAATACAAATTCACATTTGTGACACTATTTTACTTGTTTGACTTATTTCGAATCGAGAAATTTAGTCATCCACAATTACCATAAGCTACCCTATTTATAAGCACAGAACAGGAGACAGTTGTTATGCATCTCATAATCAAGCCAATTTTCATGAAAACCCAATTCTCAATGAAGCCCAATTCCACCCTATTGTAAGCCTTACTCATGTCCAATTTAATTGCCATATAACAATCCTTACCCTCTTTCTTATGTTCTAAGTAATGCATCATCTCAAAAGCAATAAGAACAATATTTGTTATAAATCTTCCAATAGTAAAAGCACTTTGATTTTCCGATATTATATGGGGGAGGATCAATTTTAGATGATTAGTTAGGACCTTAGCAATAAGTTTATAAATAACATTGCTTAGGCTAATAGGTCTAAACTTCGCCATTCTAGAAGGATTGTTATTTTTTGGAACAAGAGTAATATAAGTTTTAATACTATCAGCCATGGACATATCAAAATTTAAGACATTAAGAACCATATTCACAACATTGTTACCCACAATATCCTAGAATTTTTGATAAAAGACAGTAGACATACCATCTGGGCTGAGGAATTTAGTCGAGTCCATCTGTTTTAGGGCTACTTCAACTTCTTCCTTAGTGAATTACTTAATAAGATCTTGATTCATCTGAACAGACACCTTTGATTCCATAATGTCAATAACCTCCTGAATTCTATCCGAATGAGATGTTGTATAAAGCTTCTCAAAATAAGACACAACAACTTCTGCCACGCCCAAAGTAGACTCTATCTAGACCCCCATATCATCCAACAGTCTGGTGATTGTGTTTTTCTTTTTCCTCCCAGAAGCCTTAGAATGGAAGTATTTTGTATTGCAATCTCTAAGACCCATCCACTAAACTTTTGATCTTTGTTGCCACATAACTTCCTCACAGTCCAGCAACTCATTAATCTCCTTTCTAATCTTGTATATCTCCCTTCCATTCCTTCTATGCTGATCTCTTAAGACCAGATCATTTAAAACATTCCTCTGCTTTTGAATCTGTCTTGGAACATGCCAAAAACTATTCTGTACCATCTTGAAAGTTCATCTACACATCTTTTAAGATTAGCCACTATATCACTAGGGTTATTAGCTCTCACACTCCCAGTCCAACCCTCTTTAATAACATTTCTACAATCTTCTCTTCTTGTCCACATAGCTTCAAACTGAAATCTTCTCTTTCGGGGGCTTTGCGGAGCAAAAAAATTAGTGATCAAGAGTGCACAATGGTCACTAGTAGTTTCCACAAGATGGTGCACTCTCATGCCCTAAAATTATCAATCCATTCCTGCGTAACTAGAGCACAATCCAACTGAAGATACATTCTATGCCTTCCTTCTTGCATATTACACCAAGTGAACTCCAGACCACAGAACCCAAGGTCCATGAATCTACAACAATTAATTGCTTCCCTAAACTCATCCATCTGCCTCTAAGATCTTCAAGTTCCCTCCATTTTCTACACAGTGGAAACAATTTCATTAAAATCCCCAAAACACAGCTAGGGAAGCTGAAATTTTCTATTAAGAACCCTTAATAAATCCCATGACTCCTTCCTTCTATGAACCTCAGGATTTCCATAGAACCTGGTAATTTGCCATTTAAACCCTGAACTTTCAGTAACAATGGCATCAGTATGCCTGTCTGAATAACTTTGAACATCAACACTAATATCCTTCCTCCACAGAAGAGCTAAACCTCCACTTCTTCCATGGCTGGGAACAACTAACCCATTAATAAAACAAGCACTCCCCTTCTTTTTATCCATACTGTTCTTTTTCAATTTTGTTTCCAGTACGAAAAGAAAATCGGGATCCCATTGTTGCACCAGACCGCGCAACACTCGAACTGACCGAGGGTTCCCAAGCCCTCGGCAATTCCATCCCAAAACCCACATTAAAACATATCCAAAAAAGATTGAAAGGATACAGGGTTACAAACAGAGCATCAAGCAAACCCAATACAAAGGGAAAGTCCTAAAATCAAACTTCTAATAACCATATAAATAAACACAAATCATATAAAATACTCACTGATTGCTTGGAAACCACCTTGACCAAATCACACCAACTCTAGGAGTACCCCCACTTGTTGAAAATTCATCCCACAAAAATGCCTCTGGTGGCTTCAATTACCCACACCTTCAGCACAAGATCTTCACAAAGATTACAAAGGGCTAAGATTAACCACCGAAAAAACAACCAGCTACAAAACTAAACCCACTCTAGCACAATCGGACCCACAACAAAGGGCTAAGATCTACACAGCACAATCGGACCCACTTAAGATACTGAGAAAACCCTTAATGAAACGATAAAAACCCATAAAGGGGTTGGAGGACTGACAATGGTGAAAACAGTAAAGACCCACAAAGGGATTAGAGGACTGGCGATGGAACCTGTGCTCACAAGCCAACCGAGATGAGCTCGTGCGTACACTATCGAAAACCAAATATATGCGCTGAGAGAGAGAGGGCTGGAACACAACGATCCAGAGAGAAGAGAGACATACAGAACTCTCTAGAAAGGACTAGAACCTTTCGGTCCAGAGAGAACAAACTCCTACTTGGGAGAGAGAAGTTAATAATTAATTAATTATAAACTTGGATGATAATGTGTTTTTTTGTTAGGCCATGCTTTGCTTGGATTTTCAATTATGCTCCCGTATGTGCATGTTAATCAACTATCAAGTGTCTGTACCCAAAAAAAAAAAAAAAAAAAAAAATCAAGTGTCTTATGTGTAATAAATTTGAACTTGTATTGTTAATAGCTTGTGTATGGAATATCTATTACTAGTTGAATTGTGCACTTGAACTGCTAGCAGTTGTGGTATATTGTTGAGTAATTCTTAGGTAATTTGTATTTTTAATAGCTTGTGTATGGAATATCTATTACTAGTTGAATTGTGCACTTGAATTGCTAGCCGTTGTGGTATAATTGTTGAGTAATTCTTAAGTAATCTCGGAGCACAGTAAATGGTGCTCCTTTCTTTTACAATCATAGTGAGGTCTACTAATTAAATTTAAAGTAAGATTAATTATGAATATGAGAGGAGGAAGCATCATTTCACTATACTCTAGGACTAATTAAGTATTTTTCTAAATTGCTTATAGAATCATGTTATATTTAATGTCTTCCTATTTCATGCAAGTTATGATACAACAATTTGTTGGGACCAGGAATATGCCAGTCAGCCACGTTTGTGATATATACAAAAACAAAAACAACAGTAGTGAATGCTTGATGAGATTCAGCACCATCCCTGCTATGTCATCTTAGTCAAGGGCCGTGAGGGGAAGCTCGGGGCCCCTTGACTTTTCAAAAATTCTCCCTCCCTCTTGTATTTTTGGAAAAAATAAAAATAATTTTGGATATAAATTTCAATAATGGACTCTCATAGATTTTGACTAAAAACATGTAATGCATTTATATAGTTGACTAATTTTTTTTTATTCCCTCTAATAACTCTTAAGTAATACATAACTCATTAAATTAAAGTATATTTATTGTATACTATACGTAATTTAATTCTATTTTATTTTTATTAAATTGACTTATATATTTTTAGACAAGTCATGACTTACTCTCTTTTTTTTTTTTTTTTTTTTTTGGCAAATATGTAAACACTTATTGGATATATTTCTTTTCTGTGTGTGTGTGTGTGGGGGGTGGGGGGGTGGGGGGTGTCCGTGTGTCATAGGGTCAATTTTTCACTCAATTTTCTGCCTGTGACAGCCCTATGTCCCTGACTTAGTCTTAGCCAACACTACACACCTGCACTTTGAAAAGAATTTCTTGGGCCAGTGTTTTACCCCTTCGTGGGCTCACCCAACACGAACAGTGATTAGTCTCTGATTGAAAGCCTTGAGGAAACACTGTGGGAAACCCAAAAAAAAAAAAAAAAACACCACACACTCATTGTAATAACACTTAAGAACATATTAGTTTATTTATGTAATCCTTGTCAATTTTTCTTTTTGCATCTCTTAACTCGCCCACAATGCTATTCCACTCTTCCCGGCTGGTTTCTTTAGACACCATGGCTAGCTGTTGTGACTCGGAATAAGTTTCCAAAAGGATAGTCAGGTAGCGGGGGATACATCCTCGTTCGCAAATTCACTGCATGAAGAATTATGGGGAGCCTTTCAGACTAAAACTTAACTTAATCAGTAGCAGATACATATCGACTCCATATAAAAGCTGACAAAGCCTCTATACGGCTAGGGTATATCCGATATTCTAAGCCAGAGCTTTCTGCATATTTTGCTTTAAGAGCCTCTATTGAAGTAGAACTAAACACAAACCTCTTTAATACAAGCTTCACATTTGTCAAACCAGTTTTTAGTTCAAATCTAGATAAAGTACTTGCAGGTGTGAAGAGAGTGGATGATTATAATTGTGGATATATCTTACTCTCACCTCGAGCTATGGCTGCCCAAGTTTTCATAAACATGCTTAAGGATGAGCCATCAGCAATCTTGTGAGAAATGCATGCACCAATAGCAATACCACCACAAGGGAAGTGGTTGATTTAATATTATTTACACAAACTATTATCTAAAGTTATTTTTGATAGTATCAAACCTTTTCTTTTGTCCTGGGTAGTAGAACTAGCGACAATTACATTATAGTTTAGAAGTTAATTACTTCATCATATTAAATCCAAAAAAAGTTAAAGCTGTCTTTTTGCTGTGCCGAAATAAATCTAGATAAAGCTTAGGATTATTTAGGTTAGAGTTTTATTAGAGACCCCTTATTGTTCTATAAATTACCAGCTCCTTTATAATTTCACAAACTTCATTAATCATGAACTGTATTACCAATTTACCACTACCTCCTTTTCAATCCTATAAAATGGAAGACCTGGAAATTTTTCTCCTTTGTCGCCAAGGAGATCCCTTATCTCATTATAGTACTTTACTCTTTGTACAAACAGTCTTTCTTTGATCCTAGATCAGGCTATCTACTCGAAATAGTTCAAATGGTCAAACCTTTGACTATCAACGGTTAGCCATTTTTATTAACTCATGTCTTGTTTGAGGATTTTTTTTTCTTTACCCATTTTACCCCTCATGACTGTCCTATACTGTTTGATATTTTCACAACTTTTTCTTGGCCAACTTTTTAGTGAGACATAGAATTATTAAAGAAATCTCTTACTCTTCCTTCGCTCACTCTCTCCTCTCCCTTTTTGTGTGCTTTGTGTATGAAAAGCAAGAGGATGCATCACCAGCTGCCACATTAGTGCAACACAACATGCCACCCAGTGCAGCAGCCAGTGCACCATCACCAGCTGCCACACCAGTGCAATACAGCATGCCACCCAATGCAGCAGCCAGTGCACCAGGTGATGCAGACTCAACTGCCACAATTAGTGCAGCACAGATTGGTACTCAGTGCATTAGAACTGCTCAAACAGGCACTGGAACAACTAAGAAAAGCAATTCAAGATCAAATTCAAGCAGAAGTCCAGATTGTTTCTCAGAGTTGAAGAAATTGAAAACTTGTAATTATTCCTCTAAACGACAGTGTGGTTTGCTTGGTTTGCTTGATGAGTATACATAAACGACTTGTAGTTTTTCTTGATTAGTTAGTTTAGTTAGTACATGAGTGAGTTTGTTATGTTTGTTACATTGTGTTCACACGTGCTTGTAGCGGTGAAGTTAGTATATATATACAATTGTACAGTTACAGAATTATTCAATGGAAAATAATTTTTTATCAAAATTTCATATGGTATCAGAGCGATTTCTTAAGCGCTTCTAATTTTCTTAGGGTTCCTCAAATCAATTTTGGGAACTCTCTGTTTTTCTCATTCACCACTATCATCTCCTTTGAGATTTGCTTTGCTCTCTGTTTTTACTCATCCACCATTGTTATCTCCTTCGAGTTTTTCTTATTCACCATTGTTGTGTTCTACAAGCTTCTCAAGCTTTTCAATGGCAAAAATAGCAACGGTCAACACTTGCACTATAGAAGCTTCATCTTCTTCACAAGATTTGTATAATCTTAGCAATCCTCTGTTCTTGCATCCTGGAGAAAATCCAGGAGAACTTCTCACTTCTCAACCACTGATTGGAGGAGAAAATTATCCTGCTTGGGCGAGATCAGTGAGAAAATCTCTTATTAGGAAGAACAAGCTAGGATTTATTGATGGATCTTCAACCATCTCTTCACCATTGGTGAATTCTCCAGAGGCTGCTCAAGCATGGATTCGTGCCGATAATGTAGTGGGCACCTGGCTTATCAACTCCGTATCACCAAAGCTCCAAGGAAGCATTATCTACAGAGATACTGCTTTAGAGAGTTGGACCGATCTTCGAGACACCTTCAGTCAAGGAAATGGAACCAAGATCTTCAATATCCAGAAACAAATTGCTGAGATTCATCAGGGAGAGCAATCACTCACTGATTACTTCACTCAGCTCAAGATTTTGTGGGATCAGTTGTAGAATTTGAGTCCATTTCCCTAGTGTACTTATGGTCAGTGCATGTGTGGAATCAATAAAAGGTTGAAGAATCTTCAATCCAAGGAATCCACCATGAAATTTCTTATGGGAGTGAATGATGCCTTCTCTCAAGTAAGAACTCAGATCTTATCAATGGATCCCTTGCCTTCTGTCAATAAGGCTCACTCTTTGTTCATCCAAGAAGAAATGTAGAGGTCTGTGCATAATGTTGTTAGAGTTGAATCCACTGCCATAGCAACCAAGAACTCAGGAATTAACTTCAAAGGCAAAGACAGGCCTTTATGCACTCACTGTGGAAAGCTAGGTCATACTATGGACAAATGCTATAAGTTGCATGGCTTCCCACCAAGATTCAAGATCAAGAACAGTAAAAATGCCACTGCTCATCAAGTTTCAACAAATCTTGAACTAATTCAAGGCAACACCTCTACTAGAGTCATTGATTTTGTTCCATCCATGTCTGTGTCTCAAGCTCCAGCCTTCACTCATGACCAATATCAGCAACTTCTGACCTTAATTGGTTCCTGCTCTACTCAACAGTTTCCTAAAGGTCAAGAACTTCATGTTGCCAATTCTGTGACCTATCCATCAAATGTTGTTGCAGGTAATTCTATTAACTTCAAGCATTCTATTTTCTCTGCTAAAATTGTTAATAGAAGAGCTTATAATCTTCATACATGGGTCATTGATACTGGTGCAAGTGATCACATAGTATGTTCCATTCAATTGATGACTTCTTATACTGAAATTTCACATACTATGGTTGAATTGCCTAATGGGGAAGCAGCTCTTGTTACACACATTGGTACTATTCAACTCTCCTCCCATATAACCGTTAGTAATGTTCTTTGTGTACCATCCTTTACCTTTAATCTTCTGTCAGTCAGTGCCTTAACAAAATCCCAACCTATATGCTTGGTTTTTTTGTCTCAATTTTGTTTTCTGCAAGACCTTACATGTTGGAGCATGATTGGAATGGGTAAAATGCATGACGGTTTGTACTTGTTACAAGATTTAAGCCTCTCTCAAGCTGCTACATCTCTTTCTAATTTCCTTTCCAAGCAAAATTTCAAGTCCTTCTCTATTGCTTGCTCTTTTTCCCTCTCTACAAATGTGTTTTCACTTTGACATTCAAGACTTGGGCACCCTTCTGATGTCAAGGTTCATTCTTTAAGTAGCACTTTACCTTTTCTTAAGAATTGTTGTAATAAGCCTTGTACTGTTTGTCCTTTGGCAAAACAGAAAAGAATTCTTTTTCCCTTCAATAATAACAAGTGTGCTTGCCCTTTTGATCTTGTTCATATGGATGTATAGGGTCCCTTTTCTATTTTAACTTCTAATGGTCATAAGTACTTTCTAACCATTGTTGATGATGCTTCTAGAGCAACTTGGGTTTTCTTGCTCAAAGCAAAATCTGAAGTTAGACCTCTTATTGTATCCTTCTATAACATGATTCTCACTCAATTTGGAACCAAGATTAAATCCATTAGATCTAATAATGCCTTCGAATTTAGTTTTAATGACTTTTATAGCTCCAAAGGGATTGTTCATCAATTGAGTTGTGCTTACACTCCACAACAAAATTTAGTTATGGAGAGAAAGCATCAACACATCCTTGCTACTACCAGGGCATTACAAATTCAATCCAATGTTCTTCTCTCTCTTTTTGGGGTGACTGTGTCCTCACTGCAGTCTACCTTATAAATAGGCTTCCATCCCCTTTCCTAAATCATAAAACCCCTTTTGAACTTTTATTTCACAAACCTCCTCCTTATTCACACTTAGAGTCTTTGGCTACTTGTGTTATGCTACCAATCTCACTCCTCATAAACACAAATTCACACCTAGAGCTAGAAAGTGTGTTTTTCTAGGATATCCTTTTAATGTCAAAGGCTATAAACTGTTTGATCTTGATTCTTACACTACCTTTCTATCTAGAGATGTTGTGTTTTATGAGTCAAGCTTTCCTTTTGCTTCAGATGCCTCTTATCAACCTGTCACTCTTATTCCTTTACCTATTTTTCCTTCAACTTCTTCCTCTGAATCTCTTATTGTTCCTCTCTCTATTCCTTCTCCTTCCTTTACCATTTCTGATGACACCATTGTCCAAATCCATCAAGATTTTGATGAAGAGGTTCATGAGTATCCTGATGCATCTGATTTTCTTGATGCAAATGATGTTTTTGATGCATCTGCTTTGCCTGCTGTTCTTAGAAGGTCTGCCAAACCTTCTAAACCACCCTCTTACCTTAAAGCTTATCACTCTAATCAGTCAAATCAGTAGCCATTCCTTGATGCATCTGATTTTCTTGATGCAAATGATGTTTTTGATGCATCTGCTTTGCCTGCTGTTCTTAGAAGGTCTGCCAAACCTTCTAAACCACCCTCTTACCTTAAAGCTTATCACTCTAATCAGTCAAATCAGTAGCCATTCCAAGCTCCTCCAATCATGTTTCAGGTACTTCTCATCCCCTTCAATCCTATCTATCTTACACTAACCTGTCCTCTTCTTACAAATCCTTTTGCTATGCCATTTCTTCCATCATTGAACCTAATATTTACTACCAAGCTGTTGGTAACCCCAAGTGGCAGGCAGCCATGGATGCTGAGATTTCAGCTTTAGAAGCTAATCAAACATGGACTGTTACTTCCTTGCCACTTGGTAAGAAACCCATTGGTTATAAGTGGGTATATCGAGTGAAGTACAAATTAGATGGTTCAGTTGAGAGATATAAGACCAGGTTGGTTGCCAAAGGTTTCACCCAAAATTAGGGGCTGGATTACATTGACACTTTCTCACCAGTTGCCAAAATGGTGTCTGACAAAGCTGTGCTTGCTGTGGCTGCTGTGAAAGGTTGGTTTCTCAACCAACTTGATGTAAACAATGCATTTCTCCATGGAGATTTGCATGAGAAAGTCTTTATGTCACTTCCACCAGGCTTTCACAGCAAGGGGGAGCAGTTTCAACAGTCTCACAGCAAGGGGGAGCAGCCTCAGTTGGTTTGTAAACTCAATAAATCACTATATGGTCTCAAACAAGCATCTAGAATGTGGTTTTCTAAGTTTTCAACTGCCTTAATTGATCTTGGTTTTATTCAATCCAAGGCTGATTACTCATTGTTCACTAGGCAGCAAGGAGATTCATTTATTGTATTGCTAGTTTATGTTGATGATGTTCTAATTGCAAGCAATGATAAAAAGGGAGTTGAGGAATTTAAAGTTTTGTTAGACTAGAAGTTTAAGTTGAAGGATTTAGGGGACTTGAAGTATTTTCTTGGTTTGGAGGTAGCAAGGACAGCCAAGGGCATTTCCTTATGTCAAAGGAAATATGCTCTAGAGATTCTGGAAGATGTTGGACTACTAGGGTGCAAAACAGCCAAGGTTCCTATGGATCCTACTTTGAAACTTAGTAAACATGAAGGTGATGTGTTACATGATCCTAGTCAGTACAAGAGGTTGGTAGGGAGGCTGCTATACTTAACTATTACTAGGCCTAATATTACTTTTGCTGTTCACAAGCTCAGTCAGTTCATGGCAAAGCCTAGAAAGCCTAATTATGCCGTTGCACTTAAGGTACTTCATTACCTAAAGAATGAACCAAAGAGAGGAGTATTCTTTTCTGCAAAGTCAGAACTTCATGTCAAAGGTTTCAATGATGCAGATTGGGCATCATGTCCATATACAAGAAGATCTGTTACAGGTTACTACATTTTCCTTGGAGACTCATTGATTTCTTGGAAATCAAAGAAACAAGCTACTGTGTCAAGATCTTCAGCTGAGGCAGAGTACCGGGCTATGGTTGTGGCAACTTGTGAGATTGTGTGGATACTTTATTTGTTAAGGGATTTGCAGATAAGGCATGATAAAGAGGCAATGTTGTTTTATGACAGCCAATCAGCCTTGCACATAGGGTCTAATCTAGTTTTCCATGAAAGGACCAAGCATATAGAGATTGATTGTCACATTGTAAGGGACAAGGTGTTGGCTAAGGTGATTAAGTTGAATCATGTGAGAACACATTGTCAATTGGCGGATTTATTGACTAAAGCATTAGGCCATAAACAATTCTCTAAGTTAACATCCAAGATGGGACTGCTTAACATCTATTCTTCCTCAGTCCATCTTAAGGGGGAGTATGAAAAGCAAGAGGATGCATCACCAGCTGTCACACTAGTGCAGCACAGCATGCCACCCAGTGCAGTAGCTAGTGCACCATCACCAGCTGCCACACCAGTGCAGCACAGCATGCCACCCAGTGTAGCAGCCAGTGCACCCGGTGATGTAGACTCAGCTGCCACAATCAGTGCAGCACAGATTAGTACTTAGTGCATTAGAACTGCTCAAACAGGCATTGGAACAACTAAGACAAGAAATTCAAGATCAAATTCAAGTAGAAGTCCAGATTGTTTCTCAGAGTTGAAGAAATTGAAGACTTGTAATTATTCCTCTAAACGACAGTGTGGTTTGCTTGGTCTACTTGATGAGTATACATAAACGGCTTGTAGTTTTTCTTGATTAGTTAGTTTAGTTAGCACGTGAGTGAGTTTGTTATGTTTGTTACATTGTGTTCACACGTGCTTGTAGCGGTGAAGTTATTATCTATATACAATTGTACAGTTACAGAATTATTCAATGGAAAATAATTTTTCATCAAAATTTCATATTGTGAGTGTGAGTCACTTTATCTGACGAGAGGACAACCAATGTTTTTCAACAAAGTAGTATCAGAACCAATTGGTTCGTGGTTTGAATGATTATTACCAACGGATGACGCCTTTCCAATTTCCGTAACTTATTAAACAAAATTCTAATGAGTGCCCCTCAAACTCTCAAAGTAATACTACTAAAAGGTCTTATTTGCCCCTCCTGACACAAATGACAGAGAACTTTCTATTTATTATGTTGTACATGACTACATGTAGTAGCTCCTTACACAAAACAAATACTACTTTTCTCTTTTTTCCAATTCCCACGCCAACGTTTCTCACACCACCTACACTCTTCCATAAACTCTTATATTAAAATAATGGGTCCCACCTAGTAATGATAAAAATAAAACAACTTATAAAATAACTCACTTCTCAACTAGGATTGAGAAGTTGCACCTAACGTAGTTACTATGAATTACTAAGATTTAAAATTGTAAAAAACAATTTTAAATCTCAATTATTGAATAAAAAAATTAAATTTAAAAGTAAAACTAGTAAAAAAATGTTGTGAGAGGGAGAGAGGTTAATTGCACCTTGCACCAGATCCTAATCATCTCTACCACTGCTTTTAAGCACACCTCCAATTATTCTTTTTCTTTTGGCATTAGCCTCTTTTCTTTTGGCATTAGCCTCTTTCAGTCTGAAACCTAAAGTTTCTGTTAAGTTTATAAAACCATTTAAGCCATTGAGTTACCTGTAAATATTTACAAGTATATTGTCATACTCTTAATGCTTTTACATTGATTCTTTTTTTTTTTTTTTTTGAATAATCAAATTATATGTTTAATCTTACCCCTTCTAATCTAAATTCATGGCTCCGCCATTGCTGAGATCCCAATGTGCATGGGACATAGTGAAAAAAGATTATGAAGAGTCACAAGATGAAATCTCTATGACTCCAAATCATAAGAAGCCTTGCAAAAGGCTAAGAATGAAGAAAGATTAACACGCACTTAAGCCCCTTACCTTAATCTATCAAAGTTTGAATGAAACCATGTCTGAGAAAATTGCAAATACAACTTCATCCAAGCCAACGTCAGAGATTTTTAAAAGCTCTCTAATGGGAGTTGATAAGGTGAAGAAAGTTCACCTTCAAACACTGAGAGAAGTGACTCACACCCCTACAATGAGAGTCTAAGGTAAGATATGCATCAGACTACTTAATACCTATAGGAGTATTCATGACAGCAAGCTACGAAGCCAACAATGGCAAAGTCTACTGTGCAAAGTTGTTGGATACCACCAGAAGAATGAACTTTCAAGGCGAATTATGATGTTGCCATGTTTACCACAACTGAAAAAAATCCTGGTATTGGAGTGGTTGTCAGAGATCATACTGGTAAGCCAATCTCAACCTTTAACCATTTTATCTCGCTACCTCCCATCGTTGTTGAAGCTAAAACCATGGTAGCTAGACCGGTGAATCTTGTGAGGGAGACTAGCATTAAGAAGGCCACATTCGAAGGTGAGTCGAAGACATAAAAGCTTTGAACGAAGATGCAGGATGCCTCACAAACTTTGGAAAAATCATATATGACGCAAAGTATGGAGCTCAAGAACTGGAATGGTTTTCGGTTTATTCATACTTGACACCAAGGGAATGTTATAAGTTATAACTCATGCATTACGGGAAGGACCAAGGACAAGGAAGGATTTTTAGTTATATTATTGTAGTCCCACCAAATGTAGTACATATGCTTTCTCTATATTACCATAAATAAAGCTTACTAGCCTGATTCTCAAAAAAAAATATTTTAAGAAAGTATCCCTTTACTATATATATATATATATATCGACAAATTTAAATATTAAATGTCTACATTAAAAATACTAAAAAGTGTCAATTAAGTTATAAGACAATTCATTCTCATTTTTTTTTTTTTTTTTTTGTTATAAGACTATTGACAACTCTTCATGTAATATCATGCATATTTATATATGTTATTTAGACATTTATTAATGGTTGTGAGATGTAGTAGGTACGCAAAATAGGTTAATTTAATATATAAGGTTATATAGTTAGGTTTTAAATCTGTATAGTTTTATTGACAAACATGTGAACACAAAATTATCTAGTTATAGCTCATAAAGGCTATAAGAATATTTAGAAAATGCTCATAGTGTACAAAAATAGGAAATCAATTGATTCAAGGACCAAAAATATTAACAGTTTTGACCAATAGAAACTTAGGGTTTCAAATCAACTTTACTGAATATATAAAGGAAACCTTAAAGCACATTTTTCAAGACTTTGGAGCTGCTCTTTTTTTAGATCTAAAAGGCTCTATACCTTCTACTTTCAAAGTCATTATTCAAAATCAATCTACATACAATCTGAAACAGTAGATCTGAAGTTGTGATGTAGGACAGAATCTACTATTTAATTTTTGTAATTATTTAATTTTGGTATTTTTATGTAATTTTCATTATTTTAGGTTTAGGGTATTTATTTCCTTGTTTTTAGGTGCTTTTATTGCTTTTTAGGTCTAATTTTTTTCCTGTTATGGTTAATTATTAATTAGGAGTTATTTTAGAATATAATTTCTTATCTATCAAGTTTTACAGAGTCCTTAAATAGGTCCCTAAGTATATAAACGTTTTTGGAGAGCATTATTGAGATTAATAAAATTTTAGACTTTTGTTCATTATTTTCTCTAGTGGATTCCAGACCTGTCATTTCTAAACTATTAGTTTCTAGTAGTAAACATTGAATTCAAGAGAGGATCCTTGAATTCACAAGGTGATAAATCTTGAATCCACCAAAGAAAACAATAGAAAAAAGTCTAAAATTTTATTAATCTCAATAATACTCTCCAAAAACGTTTACAGACTTAAAGACCTATATATTTAAAGGCTCCATAAAACTTGACAGATAAGAAAATATATTCTAAAATAAGTCCTAATTAATACCTAACTATAATAGGAACCAAATTTGACCTAAAAAGTACTAAAAGCACCTAAAAATAAGAAAACAAATATCCTAAACCTAAAATAACAAAAATTACATAAAAATATGAAAATTAAATAATTACAAAAATTAAATAGTATATTCTATCCTACATCAAGTTGCTAAATACTAGTCGCCAAAAATACTGAATCTGAACATTCAAGGGTGGTCTTGGATTTGTAGATTGTAGGTTCATGTTGTAGCAAATTACTATTATATTTTTGTGGAATTTAAAACTCAGTTCCGTAACTGTAGTTAGATTTACAACTAATAGTGTTATTCTAACTATAAATCTCTATCTTATAGTAAATTTGTTCACTTTGGGATTGATAAGGTCAAGTCCCCACAAGTTTTTCCTATGAAACTTTTTTGTTTCATTAGTTTCCTTGTTCATCATATCGTGTCTTTTTTAAATTTCTACACTTGCATGATATTGATAATTATGTGTTTAACCTAAATCCTCCATAACAGTTTACCACAACAAAGTTGATTATTAGATTATTCAAGTAAGAAAATTTATATAAGACACAGAATGATGACCTAGAAAACCCCATGAAACAAATTCTTTCAAAGAAAAAATATGGGAGGACTTGACCTTATCAAGTCCAAGATAAATAGTTTCACTATAAGATATAGATTAACAGTCACAATAACCCTATTCGTTGTAAATCTAACTACAGTCATTGAAATGAGCTATGAATCCCATAAACATTTCTGATAATGATCTATTGCAACGTGAACCTCCACCCCATGTACTTCAATGTCCCATTGAAGATTTGAAACTAGTACACTTGATATCTGGAGATCAGCAACTTGAATCCACCAATTTAAAGAGTGTGTGAGTAATTACTAGTAGAGACTTTGAAAGAGCAGTAGGTATAAACCTTTAGATCTCAAATTAAGCTGCTGCAAAGTCTTTAAAAATGTTCCCTAAGATTTCTCTTAAATAGTTAGTGAATTATGTTTGAAACCCTGGTCATCTAATGAGTTAATGGGCTAAAAACCTAATTTTGAAATACGTCTTTCGATCATTTGAACTTAGGTTTCTATTGGTTGAAATTAACTATTAAAAATCTAGATCTTTTGAATTAGATTTTTTCTTGTTCTATCACACTTGAAGCAATACCTTGAGCTATGTCCAATCATTGAAATGACCTATGAAAGATCATTTGTGTTCACGTGTTTGCCAATAAAACTATACAAGTACAGAACCTAACACAAGAATATATGGAAGATCACAATATCTAATTGAACATAAAACACAGGATTCTGATTGAATAAGAATTAAGAATTTTAGAAAAATATTTTATAATTATTGAGTAACTATGAAAACCCAATTTAATAAGAGAAACATTTTAAATTCTATTTGAAAATAGAAATAAAAATTTGGAATCGCTTAGTTTCAAGCAAATTTAAATAACTTAAACCTTTTGGAAAACTTAGATTAAAACTCAATTCTTTTCTAAAATAATTTTTTTTTAGGGCCGATCTTAACATAGAAGGTAGAGGGTCAAAGTGTTACTAAAAATTCAAATTTTCTTGTTCAATCTTATAAAAATGCTTTTGATAAAATTTAAACCTATAAAATCATAGACTTCTAAGAACCTAATGAAACTTGTCAATGTCATGCATAATTACTTACCTCTCTTACAAATACACCTTAGCACAACCAAACACTTTATTATTTAGTAAGCTCTAAAAGAAGAGTTAAATTAGTGATGATGCCAAAATCTTCTATAGGTTAGTCGTCCAAATTTGGAGATTTGGAAGATCTTCTAGGATCTTCAAGAAATAAAAAAGAAAAAAAAATAATTGAAGTGTCCATCAGGGTGTGCTCTGATGGTTAAGTCAATATGTTTTGTTATTTTTTTTTTTTTTTATGCAAATAGATTTTTTACGATTTCTTCTCATAACTTATTGTAGTTATGATTGCCCCATATATATTCCTATTGTAGTTGTTATGTTCATATATAAATTTTCCTCTTTCCATAATTGGAAGGGGTTATGATTATGGATGTAATAGCCACTGACTTAATGAGTTATGACTATTGAGTAATGGTCATTGTTTAATGCACTTAATGTGTTAAGCGGGTATGTATCTCTCATTGATGGCTTCCTAGCAATACAATGTTGTCATTAAGGTGGATGACATTACCAATTTTTCCATACCCTTCAGTAGCTCACTATTCTCGAGTCTGACTTGCCTTGCATTGGGGAATAGGGGCATCCAATGAGTATGGAAAAATTGGTAAGGTTTTCCACCTTAATGGATGACCTTATACTGCTAGCAATCCATTAAGGAGACGCTGGCTTAGCTGCCTAGCACATTAAAAGCATTAAAAAACGACCATTACTCAACAATCATATTTGTCACTAAGCCAGCAACCATTACATCCAGAATTATAGTCCCTTCCAATTATTGAAATGGAGAAATTTATGAACGTAATAATGGCTAAAATATTAGGCCAATATATGGGAGAATTAGAACTACAACTAGGATTGAGAACAAACCCTAAAAATTCTATCTTCATAAAAAATAAAATAAATAAACAGACTTAACAATCGGAGGCTCCCCGCCAAGGCAGTCCCCAATGGTTACTTCATTAGTTTTCTTTTTTTCTTGTAAATCCTAGAAGACCTTCCAAAGTCCAAATTTTGCCGAGAGACCTAGTGAAGATTTTGACTTCATCAATTAGTAATCAAGAAATTCATGATGAGAAACCTACTTACTAAAATTAATCTCTTACAACACTAGGGTATAGAAACTACTTTGGTATAAACTACCAAATTGGCTAATTAACTATTTCTTAATTCTTACTAAGTCCCACTACAATAATATTACCCCAGTAGCTAATTTTTACCACGAGTTCAAAGGAACTTCTACAACCATACTTAATATCCTCAGCCACCACTTAGATGTTTAATCCTTCGACCAACTATAACATAATTAAGCCGTAAAACTCTTTCTCTAATTAATTGAACCATACATTTGAGGTTTAGAAAGCCATAAAAATTATCTAAGTCTAGATTCTTGACATATATTCACAAGTTTTCATTGCGTCCAAAGGAATTTATAAAGCGATTAGAGTTTGCTTCAATAACAATCGCTGGATCCCAATCTAACTTAGATTGATCCGAGTTCACCGACTGAAAGGCATACAAAGGTAACCGACCAATTTATTATGTTGTAAAACCCAACACCAACCCAGACTTAAATAGTACTGAGTACACCAGTATTCAATGTTCCTACTCTCGGTTCCCTTTCAAAACCACGAATATAACAAATTTGTGTGTGTGTGTGTATATAAACACTGAAACCCCACAAGTAGCAATCAAGGCTGTATATTAAAACGAAAGCCCATATAAGACTGAGAGTGAGACAAATTACCTTTACTAAAATGAAGTTCGACATGCTTTTGTCGCTAGCCTCTAGCCTCTAGCCTCTAGCCTCCAATCTCTCTCTTTCTTTTCTTTGGCTTACACAAATAATGAAGAAACCCTAGAGCTTAAATACACTACAAAAAACGCGGTTTTTAGCCGCGTTTTGTAGCCGCGTTTTTGTAAAACGCGGCTACAGTATGGATTTTTAGCCGGGTTTTTAAAAAACGCGGCTCCAGGCTAGACTTGGAGCCGGGTTTTCCAAAAACGCGGCTCCAGGTTAGCCCTTGAGCCGCGTTTACTAAACCCGGCTACAGCCCTCCCTGGAGCCGCGTTTTTGCAGGGTGAAGCTGCGTTTTGGTTTTTTTTTTTTTTTTCTTTTTCAAGTCTGTGCGGAGCTGCGTTTTCTAAACGCAGCTCAGGTAATGGTTAGAGCTGCGTTTAACCATTAAACGCGGCTTCAACATGCAGTATAAACAAAAAAAAGGGAAAAAACACAACTGGACAGAAGAAGAAAATACCCTAACCTATCTCGATCGACCTCAAAAAACCTCTCGGACTACTCAATCTCACCTCCATCCACCTTCCTCCGATTCCCCTTCCTTCAACTCGATCCCCCTTCCTCCGATTCCCCTCCAATTCCCCTTCCTCTGCACTCGANCAGAAAATGTTTTTATGGCATAGTTGTAAATAAATTGAAAATAGTTGACCTCCAAGTATTTGTCTAAGCTCTTTTATCTCTTAAATTAAGGAGCTTATCTTTATCACATAAAGAATTCTCATACTTTAAATTTGAAACTTATCATTAAAAAAAAAAAAAAAAGTACATGATGAGTTCTATTCCCTTATCATTATCCACACACAAAAAGAGTAATCTACAAATTCTATACGTTAATTTTTTTATTTTTTTAAATCTCAAAAAAAAAAAAAAAAAAAAAAAAAAAAAAAAGAAATGGAATACTAAACAATTATTTTTTTTTTAGAATTTAGAATTTCTTTTTTTTAAAGTGAGAGCTAAACATGTATAATAAAAAAATTATTATCTGAAAATTAGTTTCAAGTTCAATTATTATATGAATTTTTTTTTTAATACTATTTTGAAACAAAAACAAAAATCTTCCTACCAATCAGGCCCTAAGACTTTATCTCTCTCTCTATCTTGAAAACACCCCTTTAGCCATTTTCAAAATCCTGTTCTAAGCTAGGAAAATATGATACAGTTTTTTGAAAACTGTATTTAGAAAATATTAGACAAACAATACATTCAAGTGTGGAACCCACCATTTTATGGATTGCAAAATAATAAATAAATAAATAAATTTAAATACTTTTACCAAATAGGCCCTTAGATTTTAAGTCTTTAACCTTCCGTTCTTGAAAAAATAAAAAGGGAAAATCAAAGATTAAGAAATAGGATCTTTAAGAGTCCATTTGGTTGGAAAGATGGAAAAGTGAGAGAATAGAAAATGGTGGCAGGATGGAAAAATTGAAGGATAGAAAATATTTTAATTTCCCTCTTTTTTGTTAGGTTGGGAGTGGAAAAGTGAAGGGATGAAAAAAGTGAGTTTGTATAAATTTACTCATATACTCTTGTTAAAAAATGATACACAATTAAAACAAAAAAGTAACAAACAATTCAAAAAATAAAAGTAATCACCTAAATTTATTAAAAACAAAAATCATGTATAGAAAAAAAAAATCACTGTCTTTGAGAAGGAAAAAAAAAAAAAAAAAGGCAACGTCCCAAAACTAAAATAAGAAGAAATTGGTGAACATAAAATAAAAAATATGCATAAATGCACTTTTAATCCCAACATTTTGGGCCAATTCTCGATTTGGTCCATAAATTTATTTCACTCCTAAGTTAGTCCCCGATTTAAGAAAAAATCGTTTTTATTTTGGTCTCTGCCGTCCCAATAACAAAAAAATCTGAGATGGCAAACGGAGTGTATTGGTGCCATACTAAACGTTGACATGGCAAAATAATAATAATAATAAATACCAAGTTAGCATCTATGTCAACATCTAATTTTATATATAAAAAAATATTAATTTTAACAAAATTAAAAAACATAAAAACAAAATTTAAAACATAAATATACATTAGATTTGAATAAAAATAAACAAGAAGATGAACCCAGATCACAGGAACACAAGAACACGACCCAAATCATAAGAACACAAACTCAGATAACAAGAACAGTACTCAAAGAATTTCTATTCCAAAATTTGTATACATTCTTCCACCAAAACCAATTGTAAATTAAATAAAAAATGGGTATTATGTTCTTCCACAAAAATCAAAACCTATACCATCAAACTTAATGACCACCACTACAATCTGCCACACTAACCCATATCCACTAGCACCAAACCCGAATGACCTCCAGCACCACCACTACCAGATCCATCACCACCAAATCCTACAATCAAATTTCAACCACAGCTCAAACATATTTGAACCATTGAACAACCCAAACCCCCCACACCATCACGAATCAAAGAAAGAGGCACCGAGTGGGTAAGTCCAAGAAAAGAAGAGATAGAGGGAGAGATCAAGGAGGCTACCTTGATGGTGGCTAGTGGCAGTGAATGGTGAGGAAGGAAACCACAGCCACCACCACCGATCTGAGTTTCACAACACATACAAGGGGCGTGTTGCCCATCTTTTTCTTCGATCCATGCTACCCACTAAGCACCAAAGCCTCCATGATCAAAACCCAAAAAAGGGATAAGCAGATCTGCTCTTCGTTGGTCGACGAGGGAGAAACTGAACACTACCAGCCACATCTCAACCTCTCTCTCTCTCCCTAAACCCAGATCATTATCTCTCTCTCTCTCTAAACCCAGATCATCTTTTATTCTCTCTTCTCTCCTTTCTGGTCAGCCCCCAAGCAATTCCCTCATCCACTGCAATTCTTAGAAGTTGGCTGAAGCTGTTGATAAAATGATAGTCATCGATTTTGGTCCCAGATCTCTCTCTCTCTCTCTCTCTCTCTCTCTCTCTCTCTCAATATCATTCTTAGGATTTTTTATTTTTTTAAGAATCAAAACTTGTGACCACTTTTTACCACAATTTTAGATTTAAGATTAAAAAAAATTAATTTAATTAAAATTTTGAAAATTAGAAATTCAGATATTTGTTTTTAATTCAATGTTTGTGGGTTTTTTTTTTAATATTATAAAATTTTAATTAGATTAATTTTTTTTTTTTTTTTTTTCTAACCTAGCTTTTTTTATTAATTTAAATGTTGATGTGTCATTTTAAATGCTGATGTGGCATTTAAAAAATGTCAAAATAAAACTTTTTAATATTATTTTATTAGCCACGTTAATATTTACTGTGCACACAATGTATTCCGTTTGCCACCTTAGATTTTTCTATTACTGGGTTAACGACAGGGACCAAAATAAAAACAATTTTTTGAAATCGAGGACTGACTTAGAAGCGAAATAAATTTAGGGACCAAATCAAGAGTCGGCCCAAAATATAGGAACCAAAAGTGCATTTATGCCTAAAAAATATTGGCGGTAATAAAAAGAAGGAATAAACAAATGAGAGAATGAGGCAAATTCATGAAAAAGACAAAAAGGAAAGAAGGCATAATGTTGAACGTTGGTATTGGCTTGGGGCAATTTTGTCCGAAAATGAGTGACTTGTTTTTCCTTGTGTTTTTTCTCCAATTTGGGGTGATAGAGTTTTGGTGGGCTTGGAGAGAAAATAGCCAGGCCTCACCAATTTTCTCTCCCCCTTCCCCTCCCAACCAAACACCACTTTCATCCATTTTCTTTCCTATTTTCCATTCTTTTTTTTTTTTCCATCTTTCCCAAAATCATTCCAACCAAACACAACCTAAGATAATGTTCTAGTAATTTAGTGGTTTTAAAATGCCTTTAAACTTCATAATTACACTAAAAAAAAATGTTAGAAAAGCAAGAAAAACCAACCAAAATATGAAATTTGAGGCAAAATTTGTCCAAGACACAAGTGTCGATCAACACCTTGTCACAGAGACACAAGTGCCAATCGGCACTCATATCTCAATTCCCACCAAATCCAAGTTTTGGCATATTTTATTAGCTTGACTTCAAATTTGAATATGTCTAATGGATAAAAACGAATTCAAAACTCTTGGAATGAAATAGTAGAGTAAAAGTAAGCTATCTACTCCATTTACCTTCTATAGATAACACCCTTCATTGTCAAGTTTGAAATCGTGGGTTGAACCCACATATACAATTGTAAAAGTTGAGTGACTAATTTAAAAGTTGATATCATTGTAAATTTTAAAAGTTGAGTGACTAATTTAAAATTTGAGTGTCCGTTGTAAATTTTAAAAGTTGATATCATTGTAAGCGTAACGAAACTCACTAGCAAAATAGAAATAAAAATATATTAGTGGATAAAAATCAAGCATTTTTTAGTGATGTTTATCCTTTGTGGTTTTACCCAAGGTTGTCAAAATCGGGATCCTACATAAGATCGTAGGATGTAGACGGGATTGTGGATTGTATGATCATAATATCTTACATTATTTGAGAAAAAAAAAATACACATTGATATGTTAAATAATCACATAAAATATATATTCATTCGTAAAAAAAAAAAACCAAAAATTTGCATCCATTTAATGTAACTACCATACATCCAATTGTAAACATCATTTAAAGAAACCAAAAACCTCAAAACGTGACACTCTATTAGGATGTTATTTTTTATTTGGGTCCAATTAACACTCTATCTCTCTACATTAGAATAGCAAAACTTGGTCTATTGGGATGTTATTTTTCATTTGGGTCCAACTGAGCCTTCTCTCAAGTTAAAGAAGATTACAAGAAATCATTTTCATTTGAGATCGTCAGAATCGTACGATCCTAAATGATCGCAAAAACCCTTGAAAGATCCGGATCGTTTTTGGCAGGTAGGATCGTAAAATCGTAGGATCCAGATCGGGATTTTGACAACCATGATTTTACCCATTCAGCTGATTGATGCATGGACCCAAAATTATAAGCATATTGGTTGAGTTTAGATTAACTTTTTTTTTTCTTTTAACTTATTTGTTTATGTATAATTTTTTGTTAGGTTATGTCAAAATGCAGAGCAAATTGACAATTTAGTCCGAGTATGTCAAAGACTCAAAGTAACCAATTAAGTTTTGATATGACCAATTAAGTTGTAAGCAACAGATTTTGTCAATTTAGTTTGCTTGTGTCAAATTAACCAATTAAGTTTTAACCAATTAAAATAGTATAAGGATATGGCATAGGATGTCACCAATGGAAATTCAAACAGTCACAACAATCACAATAACTATGAGATAGTGATATGGTGACAAAGTGGAAAATCGATGGAGAATACTCCAAAAGAAAAACTAGTTCGGACGTTCCAAAAAGCAACCCAATATAATCAATAAAAGTTATTACAATCTAGCATAAAACCTTTACCTAGACTTTATAATCTCAGTAGATCAACTTACACCAAAACCTTCTACCACTTATAAACCTTAAACTCTTCCATTATCTAGATGTTTCATGGATTACACACGTAAGTTCACCTCCAAAACCTCTAACCAACTCCAAAAACCACTTGAAGATTTACTCCACAACAAACACACTATGATAACACTATGGCTTTAACTTTGAATCACCAATCTTGAAAAGCACCATCTTCAAATTTGCTTCTCTAACTCTCTCTCTCTCTCTCTCTCTCTCTCTCTCCACCCTAATGTGCACTTATATATATATATATATATGAATAGCCCAACAAAATGAGTCTAGTTGAGAATCATGATTCACAATTTCTAATCGATCGACAAGTTCTCAAGAGTAATCTCAATAGATAGACAAACTATTGAAAAAAGTGTCAAGAATACAAAAGCTTTCTTTTTCTTAGACTATTTAGAAACTTTGTCTTAAATTTGAATTTGTTCACAGTTTGCCAAGCTAAGCAATATGGACCTAACTCTTTTTTTTTTTTTTTTTTTTAATCCTTATTATTATTATTTTTTATGGAAAAGATAGAATCTCTCTCTCTCTCTCTCTCTCTCTCTCTCTCTCTCTCTCTCTCTCTCTCTCTCTCTCTCCACCCTAATGTGCACTTATATATATATATATATATATGAATAGCCCAACAAAATGAGTCTAGTTGAGAATCATGATTCACAATTTCTAATCGATTGACAAGTTCTCAAGAGTAATCTCAATAGATAGACAAACTATTGAAAAAAGTGTCAAGAATACAAAAGCTTTCTTTTTCTTAGACTATTTAGAAACTTTGTCTTAAATTTGAATTTGTTCACAGTTTGCCAAGCTAAGCAATATGGACCTAACTCTTTTTTTTTTTTTTTTAATCCTTATTATTATTATTTTTTATGGAAAAGATAGAACCTTATTTTGTTTTAGGTAAACTATACTTTTGTAAAAATTTCATTAAATAACTAATTAAAAATGTACAAATATGGGTTGCAGTTAGCTCAATTGGTAAAGTTTCTGATAGTTGAATAACAGATCTGGGTTCAATTCCCACCTATACCAAAAACTGATTGGTATCTTGGTCTAACGATAAATGGTTATTATCATCATGAATGAATGCCATAAGTTGAAACTATCTCAAAAAAAATAAATTAAATAAAAATGTACACATAAATACTAATATGCATGTAGGTGTAGCTAACAAATAAAATAAAACAAACTTCAAGTGTTACATTTGCACCATTGATATTGATGGGGATCAATCTAAGGAAGATTTGTCCATAGTGGTCGTCCAAACAGCCAAACCACTTTTATAATAATAGCATCAGATAACCTAAAGAGAAGTCCAACAATAGCATCATGTATGACTAATACTCGTCCATCAATAGCAAGACCATTCAATCCCATGATGGTCGCCCAGGACTAACGACCAAAAGATACTTAGTGAATTCTACAAGAAAGTTTCTCATAAAACTCCATGGAATAAAGCCATGATATGCTACTCAAAACGTGGAAGAAGTTTCTCGTAATTTGCTCCACGTACTCCATTTATTCATTTTCTCTATTAACCACCCATATCACCCATGATAGTGGTGGATCCGAACAAGCCTAAAAAAGACAATTGTATCAATGCCCGTCCTTAAACTTGGGCAAGCTAAATGTACTTGCATAAATCCAAATGGTCCAAAACAATGAACCCCATTAAAAAATAAAAAATAAAAAATAAAATAAAAAACACACAAAAAACACAAAACAAAGGAAATAAATAAAGATGATTACAAATTTTTTATAAACCACTAGGGGCATTATCCACAGACTTTGGGTTGTCCATGGCAGGCTGGGTAGAGGCATCATCTTCAACATTTAAATCTTCAGAGCTCGTTTGAAGTAGAGAACTCTCAGCAGCAATATGAAGTTTGATGGGGCTCTTGGGAAGTGCTCAATTGTGTCCATGTGGAAGTCCTCAAAACCTACAACATAGTTCCTATCCAAGAGGACAATGAACTTGTTGGACGCCTTAAATTCCTTGATGGCTGCCCCCTTAGCTTCACCTAGAAGAGTGCAGAGCTCGTCACCTCTCTTCTGAAGATGGTCAAGACAAGTGTCCTTCTCAACAGCATCTGCTCTTAGCTCTTCAACGAGATTCTTCAACTCTTTCACCTCATCCTCCAACTTGACCCTTACCTCAACTTGACGGCGAGATTCTTTCTCCATGTCACGAATCTTCGCCTCAAGCCTGAGCCTCTGCTGGTCCAGTTCACAAGCTCTTTTGGACGCCACCATAAACTTAGTCATAGCCTGTATGAAGAGATGAACATAAGATAAATGGACGAGAACAATTTAATTGGTGAATAGTTAAGGACGAGAAAAAGTACCTTGAAGAGGTCTTGAATTGTAGATTGTTCAAACTCCTTCACAGATATGTCATAGCATATGGCAACATCCTCTTCAAACACAGCCTACTGAAACCTCTCCCATGCAAGGGTTTCACTCGTAAGAAGGGTCATAGGGCTACCACTTGGAGGTTTGGATAGGGTGACATCAGGATTGGACAGCACCTTGTCAAGGATTTGCATTGAAGGCTATTTGGTAGGAGTAGGAGGGACAAAGCAACTGGCCTTGACAACCTCAAGCATAGACGACCCATGTTTAGCCTTCTTATGGCCTTTACAACTAGGAAGACTATCCATATCTATTGTCTTGGATAGAGTCTTCATTTTCTCTACACCAGAAGGACGAGGTTGGGAACAGACTTCCTCCTAGATTGCTTCCTCGTCTGCCAAGCCATTCCCTTTGTTTTCATTCATGGTCGCCATTCCTACGAAAAAAAAAAAGGTGTTAGAATTTGGACGAAGTAAACAATTAAAATTTTGCAATATAAATAACTCACATCTACACATGGTGAGCTCGTGAGCAAGTGCCTTCTCAGTTGGTTCAAGTCCAAGCTTCCAGGTGGCTAAACGACGCAAAGTTACTAAAGAGTCAAAAGTTCTATTTGGGAACGAGCATGCCTACTGGATGCGATCAAGATAGAACTTATTCAAAGAAGGTCATCTTGCAACTGTAAAATATATATGTGTGTGTGTGTGTGTGTGTGTGTGTGTGTGTGTGTGTGTGTGTGTGTGTGTAAAGTTAGATAAATATAACAAAAGAAGTAAAGCAAGTATGAAAGGCAACATACCATCTGGACAAAGATTCCCCATCTCACCAATGTAGGGAGGAATTGGGTCCCTGCCTACCTCAACAAGGTTTCCAGCCCAGAACCCAAAAACAAAGAAAAAATTTGTCTTCCATCTCCTATCAGATGTAGGGAGGGACTTGACCAACCTACAGTTTGAACCCCTAGCAAAAAACTAATAAAAGCCTAAGGACTAACTAATTTTTGAGGGCTTATAACAGTATAGGAACTCATCCATAGTGAAAGGACGGTTCCCATCAAAAACTTCCCTCCACAATATTTGCATAGATATAATAAGTCTCCATGCATTAGGATTAAGCTGGTTAATACCTATGCCTAACCTATGGAGTATTTCCCTAGCAAAGACATTAAGAGGCAACATATAAGCCTCGTATATGCCAACTCCAAAACAAGGATTACAGAATCATTCACCACAAACGGCCAAATGAGGGTTATGGTCGTCGGAGATCTTATACCAACTTCTAAAGGAGCTAAGTTTAGCCTCATCCATCTTAGAAGGGATGCCCACGACACAACAATAGAAAGTCTCCTCTTTACTTGAAGAGGTAAACGAGGGGGCACTAGCAGATGTACCAGCAAGTAACCCATAGACCATCCTCGTCCTCATCTCTTCTTGGAAAACCTCTAAGGGAATTCCAGGAGCCCCAGACAAGTATTGCTCGTCTGAGGTGTTCCCCCTATCACTACTACCATCGTTATTACTATCACTACTACCACTAGACATACTATCATCATGATATTTGTCTATCTCCCTTTTATCACTATTACTAGACGAAGACACAATAATTTTAGACATTTTTGAA
Source organism: Quercus suber (assembly GCF_002906115.3). Lineage (NCBI taxonomy): Eukaryota > Viridiplantae > Streptophyta > Magnoliopsida > Fagales > Fagaceae > Quercus > Quercus suber. Next base: position 593,674 of record NW_027069860.1, on the reverse strand, counting down.
AAGCTCTAAAGAGGATACCTGGCTCTAAACAAGGATGACTAAGGACGAAAGAAAACTCCTAGACAAAGCACTGGACGACAAAGGTCAAAAGAGAAAATATAAGAACTGTGAAAGGGTAGGAGAGGAATTCCACTATTTATAGATGACGGATCTGGGCACTGAAATGATGTGAACCAACCAAAATGTGCCACGTGGCAATCTTCTTGAAGAACGAAACGACGCAACAAGTAAGCCCCAAGACCACGCCACGAGTTAGCATCTAGAGCATTCAATTTCAATTTACCCTCAACCAATGGAAAACCACCATGAGTCAAACCAATAGAGGCATGGACGACACAAGGACAAAGGGGGAAACTGATGGGGATCAATCTAAGGAAGATTCATCCATAATGGTCGTCCAAACAGTCAAACCACATCTATAATAATAGCATATGATAACCTTAAGAGAAGTCCAATAATAGCACCATGTATGACTAATGCTCGTCCATCAGTAGCAAGACCATTCAATCTCATGATGGTCATCCAGGACTAATGCAAGGGCATGGACGACCAAAAGATGCTTAGTGAATTCTCATAAAACTCCATGAAATCAGGCCATGATATGCTACTCTCAAAACATGGAAGGAGTTCCTCATAATTCGCTCCACGTATTCCATTTACCCATTTTCTCTATTAACCACCCATATCACCCATGATTGTGACGGATCCAAACAAGTAGACCCACTTCTAATTCTATGTAAAAGGAAAAAGTTATATTCACCCAAGGTAAGTCCCACCATTCACTATATTCCCTTCCTGGTGTTCTAGAGAGAAAACTGACTTAACCATCAGAGGGTCATTGGCCGAGTTACACCGGTCACCCTTGATAATTCTTTCTTTTCTATTCAGGACCAAAAAGCCATCACCATAGCCCAAAGCATTCTAGTGTACTGATTTTCATGCATCATCAGTTGGCGCCATTTGTAGGGAAAAAGATCACTAGTTAATTAAATTTCTAAGTATTAACTTATTAGCCTTCCAAGACAAAAAGGCTGCATGGTTCGAACTAGGTTTATGGCCACTAGTCTAGGACACCAGGAAAGTGGAAACGCCTCCAGTCACCCAAACCATGCATAAGCACCCCCAATGACTATCTAACAACAATTGCAGTCCATGGTAGCAATGATGGCAAAATTGACGCAACAAAACTAGAAATTAACTTTAGAAGTTAATAGACAACGTCAACAGCAACGTGGTGAAGAACGAGGCTAGAATTCAAAGAACAAAGGGGCTAAAAATAATGCTAAAGAAGACCAATCTAGAGGTACTATTACTCGTAGGGTACCACATTTGGAAAGGGAGATGGACCAAATGAAAAGAGTCATGGAAGAGATGAAGGATTCCATGAGGAGAGCAAATCTTATGGATGACCTTGTCCACATGACTAATTCCCCCTTCATTGTGTCCATCACGAGTCATCCCCTGCCTTCCAAGTTCAAAATGCTTACCCTAGAATCATATGATGGAACACGTGATCCTTGTGATCACATTGCTACATTCAAGACAACCATGCATCTTCAAGGTGTTCTAGACGAAATCATGTGTAGAGCCTTTCCTACCATGTTGAAAGGCCCAGCCAGGGTATGGTTTGGTAAGTTACTACCAAATACCATAACCTCGTTTCAAGAGTTAAGTAAGCTGTTCGTCAACAATTTTGTCGGAGGTCAAAGGAAAAAGCGTTCCTCATCTAGCTTGTTAAGCAAAGAGCAAGGAGAGAACAAGAGTTTGTATTCCTTTATTAGCCATTTTAACAGAGAAGCCTTGTTAGTGGACGAGATGGATGACAAGATCCTCTTAGCAGCTTTCTACAATGGTGTCAATTCAGACTTGTTTATCCATAAGCTATATGACTAGGAGTCACAAACGATGGCTGAATTGATACATTCAGCCCAAAGTTTCATGAACGCAAAAGATGCGATTATTTCCAAGAAAAAGAAGAAAGGAGAATGGCTAGACAATGGTTATATAAACCATCTAGAGCAAGGTCTTCGTATAAAGAAAGCCAAAGTAAGGAAGAAAAGGGATCAAGATGGAAAAAAAGCAAGATTGTCCTCAAGACGATACTCCAACTACACTCCTTTGAACACCCTACTTGACCAAGTGTTAATGTAGATCAAAGACAATCCATTCTTGAAGTGGCCCGAGAGGATGAAAGGAGATCCTAGTAAGTGGAACAAAACCAAATACTGTTGTTTTCATTGCAACCATGGACATGATGCGGACAAATACTATGACTTGAAACAGCAAATTGAAGCTCTCATCAAGCATGGAAAGTTAAAAAAATTTATTGGGCGAGACCATAACGACGAGAGACAACCAATGAAGGGCAAAGCAAAAGAGCCAACGCGTCAACCGCTTGGAGAAGTAAGGATCATTAAAGGGGGTACATCAACAGGAAGTTCGTCCAAAGCAAGGAAGACTTACCTGCGAGAAGTCCAGAATGTTCAAATATCTAGACAACCACCAAGGATGATCAGAGAAGTTGAGCCAACCATTATTTTCACTGACAAAGATGCAAGACAATTGCACCATCCTCATCACGATGCGATTGTCATTACTTTGGCGATTGCAAATTATACAACTAGAAAGGTGTTAATTGTAGACATCCTCTACTATCCAACCTTCTAACAAATAAGGATTAATAAAGAATTACTTCATCCAGTAAATGTACCATTTATTGGGTTTGGAGGAATGAATGTTCTACCAGTGGGCACTATCTCCTTGCCAGTTGTGGTTGGCACTTATCCACGGCAAATTAATAAGGAAGTGAATTTCCTTGTTATAGATTATTCATCCTCATACAATGCCATTATTGAACGACCAACTTTGAATAGTTAGAGAGCTACAACGTCCACCTACCACTTGTCTGTCAAGTTCCTAACGGAGTATGACATTAGAGAAGTACAAGGAGATTAATTGGCTGCTAGAGAATGTTACTTAGAAATGTTGGCCATGGACGAGCATATGCAGACGATGAACATTGAAGAAAGGAAAATAGTGGCTGAGCCAATTAAGATATTGGAAGATGTACCATTGGACAAGTCCAATCCTGAGAAGTTAACAAGGATTGGGACAGGTATGGGAGAGAAGATGAAGCAGGATCTCGTCGCATTCCTTAGAAATAGCATGGATGTTTTTACTTGGAGTCATGAAGACATGCCTAAGATTGACCCAAGTGTGATTACTCATCATTTAAACATGTCTTCATCCTATAAGCCCATCCGTTAAAAGAAGAGAGTGTTTACCCCAAAATAAGATAGTGCCATCAAAGAAGAAGTCCATAAGTTAGACTTTGCTGAATTTGTCCGTGAAGTTTACTACCCTAATTGACTAGCTAATGTAGTAATCATCAAAAAGGCCAATGGCAAATGGAAGATATGCGTGGATTTCATAGATTTAAACAAGGCATGCCGCAAGGACAGCTATCCTCTTCCACATATTAATCAGTTGGTAGATTCAACAAATGGACACTAGCTGTTAAGTTTCATGGATGCATTCTCAGGATATAACTAGATTAAGATGGACGAGGCAAAGCAAGAGAAAACATCCTTCATCACGAACCAATGATTGTTTTGTTATAAAGTAATACCATTTGGTTTTAAAAATGCAGGAGCTACCTACCAGAGGTTAGTCAACCATATGTTTTGACCACAAATTAGGAGAAATGTTGAAATGTACGTGGATGACATGCCAGTCAAAAGCACAAGGGAGACGCAACATTTGGACAACCTCCAAGAAACCTTTGATACACTTAAGAGGTATAAGATGAAGCTGAATCCAAGCAAATGTGCCTTTAAAGTTGCATCAGGGAAATTCCTAGGTTTTATGGTTTCACAAAGAGGGATTGAAGCAAATCCTGATAAGATCCAAGCGATTTTGATTATGGAGTCCCCGAAGAATATCAAGGATATTCAAAGCCTCACAAGATGAGTAGCTGTCCTAAACAAGTTTGTTTCAAAAGCTACTAACAAGTGTTTACCGTTTTTCAAAGTATAAAGAAAGCATTTGAGTGGACGGATGAGTGCCAACGAGTGTGTGAAGACTTGAAAGCTTATCTCGCTTCAACTCCCCTACTGAGCCCATCTCAACCAAGAGAAAAGCTGTATCTCTACCTAGCAATATCCCCGAATGCAGTAAGTTTAGCCTTGATCAGAGAAGAGGGAAAGGAATAGAAGCCCGTCTACTACACCAGCAAAGTTTTAAAAGGAACAGAATGACAATTGTAGCGGGCCTTTTGTGTAATATTGGGCTAGGCTGCCTCCTACGGTACTAGGCCCAAATATTCTGAGTAAGAGAGTTGAGATCGATCCAACTGCAACTCAATTTGGTCTGGCTTATGCGCAAACATTGAGTCCAAGTCCAAGAAAAAAAGCTACAAAGTGGGCTTATCCTCTGTTTCTACCACAGAAGGAACTTTTCTCCAATTTCTGCCGCAGAATTGACTTTTCTGTTTTTGCCGTTGCTAGTTTTTACCACAGGATTGACGTTTTTGCCGTAGAAGGAACTTTTCTCCAGTTTTTGCCACTAGATTGACCTTTCTGCTGTACAACAAAACATTCTGCTGTGTAGTAAAACTGTCTGCCGTGAAATAAAACTTTTTGCTATGCAGTGAAGCTATCTACTATTCAATAAAGCTTTCTGCTATGCAGTAAAGCTTCCTGCCATAAAGCCCTCTACTGTGCAATAAAGCTGTCTACTGTGCATTAAAGCTTTCTACTATGCTTTAAAATTATCTGTTGTGCTTTAAAGCCTTCTGCCATGTGAATGACTACTCTTCATTTTTACTGCAGAAATACTTTTCCACTTCCTACACATAAACAAATCTAAAACCCAAAGAAAATACCCATCAAACAAATGTTAGTTTAAATAGGTTAGCATATTCTTAAATATGTACACATATTCGTAAATAAAGATATATGTATATATATACTTATGGCAGGATAATGATTAGTTTGTGTCAAAAGTAAAACACGTAATAACAAATAAAGAAGAAAAATTTGGCAGAAAAGATTTAGCTAGTATAATAGTTAACACGGTAAACATAATAAAAAGGTACTACAACAAAATAACTATTATAGTAAGTAAAGACACCATAGCAAGACAACTGATGTAACAGATGTGATAAAAAACATGCTACAACAGGATGACTAAATACGGCAAATATAACTTATAATGAGAGAAATCAAATATATTTACAATTGAAATCAAGTATTGAATCTTCCCATAGAATAAGTAAACCAAGAAGGAACATAAACTCCAACTTGAACAACCTTGTCATAGGCTCCTGCCATAAAAGTTGTACATTTTGGAGAATAGGCCTAAATGACTACTAGCTATTACTTTTGGAGACTTCAAAAAATGGGTTTGCTAAGAGGGAGGGAAAAGATATGCCCCTATTCCTACCACGTTTTCTCTCTTCTTTTTCTTTCTCTTCGTTCTTTTTTACTATTAGTTTCTTACTACTCTCTTGTCGTGGGTTGTTTCCATTTTTTGGTCTTTCCTTTTCCTGGGTACTTACAACTCTCTTACCATTGGTTTCCTCCCTTAGGTGCCTCTCCTATCCGGTCTTCATCGGGTCTCCCCTCCTCCTTTTCTCATGGCTAACTCCTCCTTTTATAGTGAGTTAATTCAATGGGATTTCTCCCTTTTGCACCTAGGGTTTCACCAACTGTTTTTGGTTTGTTGTGAACATCCATTCAAGACTACCCACCAACCCATTGGATGCCCCAACCACTACCATCTGCTCAGAACATGTTTGTTGCACGACAAAATTCTCTTTTGTTTGTTCCTGCTGTATACCTCTACCTCTAAGTTCAAAGATAATGATTGGGCTACCTCACTACCTAACTCTATGACATGCATCAAATGGTCTCAACTATCTATTACTTCTTTTGGGTAAGATACCATCCCAGCAGGATATATTCCCAAAAGAAGTGATGGCAGGAAACCAAATATAGACTCCCTTTTCCCCTCCACCACCAAACCACACCCTCTGAATCCCTTTGACCGTGGGCCCACCTCCCTTGTATTGGCTGGGTACAGGCTGGTGGTGCTCCAACCCTTCTGTTTTTGTATTCTTTCATTCCCACGCTGTTTCTACCGTAGCAAATTTGTTTTGTTCTGTTGCGTGGCTCTGTCTTATTTCTTCACACATTTCCTACTGTGTTTGTCATTTCCTTTAGCTTAACTTTTCTTTCCTTCATACGTTTCCTGCTGCTGACACTTCCTGTCGTTCCTTGTTTCTTTTCATCGTGCTTCTTCATATCAGTTTTCATGCCTATCTTTTTTTATACAAAAGGATTTGAGCTTTTATGGGCCAAATAATGTTAACTGGATCAAAAAGGTCTTGGGCCCAATTTATCTTTATCTGCCAAAGCCATTCTGCGAGAAAACTGTATTCTATGGTAAAACTATATTCTACGGCAGATTTGTGTTTTGCTGTAAATTGCTTTCACTTGCACTTCTTTCTTTGAAAATTTCTTACTCTTCGGTCTTCTTGATGGGTCTTTGGGCCTTACTTCTCATTGGGCTTTCTTCCTCATGGGCCTTTAGGTACAGATTTGCAAAAATGGGCATCAACAACAATATCTACCAATGAAAAAGTTAGCATTTTCATTGGTGACAGTAGCAAGAAAGCTCAGACCTTATTTTCAAGATCATATAATCAACATCAAATAGGCCAAAAAACGTATTGACCCATTGTGATGAATTAATTAATTAATCAGTCAAGTTTAATTAATTAATCAAATTAACATGCAAATGCGTGTAGCACAAACAAATCACCAATTAAACAAAGTATGTAGCGGAAAATAAATTGACACGGTGATTTCTTTATGAATGGGGAAAATCTACACAGCAAAAACTCCACTAGGTCATTTTAAGGTCACCACTCCCGAGAATTCACTATTATCACAACAAGCGGTTACAAGTAATAGAATCCCACTACCTTATACCAACCTACAATTGAACCCTTATCCTAATACCCAATTGGACTTGTTTTGTAGTAACAATCTCTCCTTTCAATGCACAGCTCCTAATACGTGACTAACAAATTGCACGAATCCCAGTACGTGACTTCAATCACCAACTAGAAAAGATTGTTAGCTGCAAAGTTCTTCAGCTCATCCGGACAATGAAGGTCAAGAAGATGCTTGGTCATAAAACCCTACGGTGCACAAACACAACAACTTCTTCACAAGAATGATGAACTAGGGAAAAACTTTGTCTCCGGTCACAATTTGCTTGAACAAACTTTGCTCAACACTTATGCAACTTGTATCTTCTTTGACAGCCCTTAAAATAATCCTTTTATATGTCTAGAATTGTGAGAAAAGAAAGCCCAAATACATAATCATGGATTAGAGTTAAAACAGAACTGAAAATCTATTTTTCTTAAACCTCGACAGATGTCTAGCTGTCAAGATGCTATCGAGCCACAGGGCTGATTAACTCTTTAAACCTCGAAAGATGGTTAGGTGTCGAGCTTTAATGACAGGCACTTTCTTGGCTTGAAACTTGGACAGATTTGCATGGCTTCTACACTTGATCTTGAAATAAAGTTTCTTGAAGTATTAAACACATCCTAGATCTACCCAAATACAAGTAAAGTGCGTTTTGTCAAAAGATTAGCCAATTACATAAAATAGTGACATATGTTCCTAATACAAGTAAAGTGCATTTTGTCAAAAGATGAGCCAATTACATAAAATAGTGACATATGTTCCTAACAAGTGAATCACATATGTCCTAACAATCTTCCCTTTTGGCAATCCGTGACAAAACCACAACAAACAAATGAACATATGAGAGAAGTCATAAATCACTTCACTCATATTAACTTGTTGAATACAATAAAATCTATCCTAACACAAACTCTTGAAAAATCTTGCAAGAAGAGAATTTATGACAAGAAAACTTTGACAACCTATATTTTTGAAATACTTTAAACAAAACTTATTAAGGCATCTTTGTGTGAAAAAGAAATAATAGATTGCATATACGCAATAAGAAGCATGTGCATAAAGAAAGACAAAATAAAAAACACATGTAAGGGTGGGTGAAAGAAACATACATTAACATATAAAGAAGATAAGTACAATGTATGTCAATAATGGTCACAAGACCTAAGGTACAAGAATAAATGTATCTAAAGTAGAGAAAAGAAAAAATACAAGTAATCTTCACTACATCCCACAAAATATCAACACTCTCCCTATCAAAATAGTCCTATACTAACTCTCCCCCTAAGTATAACTACTCTCACATAAAAAACTACTTCTCCTTTTTGTCACGAGTGACAAAGGGTAAGAGTATCAAGTAGACATCTCATCTGTATCGGAAGAGCTAGTATCTCCACCACCATCATTCTCAAAAGCAATAGCATCATCATCATCCTTCTCGGCATCAGAAGCCTCTAGAGTACGTGGAGGAGAATCAACGAAGCCACCCATGACGGCTTGCCATCGAGCAATACTGCCAACATGAACATTCACCTGATACAACTCAGTAGAGAGTGTATCAAGGCGAGCATCCATGCATTGAAGTTGCGTCATGATGTCTCCTAGAGTCACATCGCTCGTAGAAGAGGAAGGAGCGAATGTGGATGGTACAGATCGGGATGGAGACGAACGAGAAGGAGGAGCTGCTGACCCAGACTGCCTCGACCTAAACTATGCCTCGCTACATTTAACGGTAGCAGTGTCTATGGCACAAATGTGAGTATAGTGGTCAAACGCGAGAAAGGGAACAGAAAAATGATGTAAGATCCTTATGATAGCAGAAGGAAAGATGAGCTTATCACGAGACGTCGTATCCCTATAGACATCTAAGATAGAAAGAATAAAGTGAGAAGGAAAATTTATGATAAGATACTTAAGAACGGACAACAAAAATCAAGCACGAGGCTCTGTAATAGAGTTATAGTGAGAGAAAGGGTGAAGAACAAAAGTCATAACGATGTTCAAAAATCAAGGACCTTTTGCAAAGTCTGAACAGTAAGTGAACTGACGCTCACCCCAATCAGAAGAGCGCTCACAAAAAGTAGATTTGAGCTCATCTTTAGACACAATCCTCAGAAACTCACAACCAAGTTCAAGAATGGTTTTCCCAAGATTGAAAGTTGAGTTCACTATGTCCTTGAGCTGGCAGAGAACTCATTGAATGGCTCATCCTCTTCCATCTTGATTTCTTCAAAGCTTGTAATGAGCCTCTGGAGTTTTGAATCTTTGACAGCCTTGGTTTCCTCATAAGTTGTCTAGAGAATGGTCCATGCGTCCTTAGCAGTTTCAGTAGAGGATATTTTCTTAAACTCCTCATTAGTGACCGCACTGAATAAAGCATTTAATGCCCTACTATTGAAATTTGCCGCCTTGATCTCGGCATCATCCCAATCAGCTAGCACTTCCTTCGACTTGGTCCAGCCTATCTCAATAGCTTGCCACACTTTCTCATCTAAAGACTACAAGAAAACTCTTCAAGCGTACTTTTCAAAATGCATAGTTAGTGCCATCAAATAAAGGAAGTATAATTAAAGACTATCATTTATTCATGACAAACAGAGGTTAATGGATCAACACAACAAAGATTAACCCTAATCAGAGTGTGCTTGCTCTGATACCACTTGATAAGCCAAAAAACGTATTGACCCCTTGTAATGAATTAATTGATTAATTAGTCAAGTTTAATTAATTAATCAAATAAATATGCAAATGCGTGGTAACATAAACAAATCACCAATTAAACTAAGTATACAGTGGAAAATAAATTGACACAGTAATTTATTTATGAATGAAGAAAACCTACACGGCAAAAATCCTACTGGGTGATTTTAAGGTCACCACTCTCGATAATCTACTATTGTCACAACAAGCGGTTACAAGAAAAGGAATCTCACTACTTTATACTAACCTATAGTTGAACCCTTACCCCAATACCCAATTGGACTTGTTCTATAGTGACAATCTCTCCTTTCAATGCACAGCTCCCAGTACGTGACTAACTAATTACGCGAATCCTAATACGCGACTTCAATCACCAACTAGAAAAGGTTGTTGGCTATAAAGTTTTTCAGTTCATCCAGACGATGAAGATCAAGAAGATGCTTGGTCACAAAACCCTACGGTACACAAACACAACAACTTCTTCACAAGAATGATGAACTAGGGCAAAACTCTGTCTCTAGTCATAATTTGCTTGAACAAACTTTGCTCAGCACTTGTGCAACTTATGTCCTCTTTGCTGGCCCTGAAAATAATCATTTTATATGTCTAAGGTTATGAGAAAAGAAAGCCCAAACACATAATCACGGATTAGAGTTAAAACAAAACTGAAAATCTATTTTTCTTAAACCTCGATAAATGCGTAGCTGTTGAGCTATTGTTGAGCCACAGGGCTGATCAACTCTTTAAACCTCAATAGATGGCTAGCTATCGAGCTTTAATGACATGCACTTTCTTGGCTTGAAACTTGAACAGATTTGCATGACTTCAACACTTGATCTTGAAACAAAGTTTCTTAAAGTATTAAACACATCCTAAATCTACCCAAATACAAGTAAAGTGTGTTTTGTCAAAGGATTAGCCAGTTATATAAAATAGTGACATATGTTCCTAACAAGTGAATCACATATGTCCTAACAACATCTTGATAGATCACCCGCTAAAGAAGGCCATGAACAAGTAAAAGGCCGTTGGACGACTAATCTAGTGGGCAGTAAAACTTAGTGAGTTCGATGTGCAGTATAGACCAAGAGAAGCAATAAAAGCTCAAGTCCTAGCGGACTTCATTACCAAATTCACTCTTGCCAATAGTCAATAAAATGAAGGCCAAGGGGTAAAGCAGTAGGTCATCCGTGTGGATGGCTCGTCCACACAGCATGTAAGAGGAATTGGGATAGTTTTGCACTCACCAAAAGGGGATTATCTAAAGTATGTAGTCCATCTACAGTTCCAAACAACCAATAACGAGGCAAAATATAAGGCCCTACTTCAGGGCTTGGAGTTATCAAAATCACTCCGAGCAGATTCAGTCCTCGTCCAAGGAGACTCACAATTGGTGATAGGCCAAATGAATCACATATGTCCTAACAACATCTTGATAGATCACCCGCTAAAGAAGACCATGAACAAGTAGGAGGTCGTTGGACGACTAATCTAGTGGGCAGTAGAACTTAGTGAGTTTGATGTGCAGTATAGACCAAGAGAAGCAATAAAAGCTCAAGTCCTAGCGGACTTCATTACCAAATTCACTCTTGCCAGTAGTCAATAAAATGAAGACCAGGGGGCAAAGCAGTAGTCATCCGTGCGGATGGCTCGTCCACACAGCATATAAGAGGAATTGGGATAGTTTTGCACTCACCAAAAGGGGATCATTTAAAGTATGTAGTCCATCTACAGTTCCAAACAACCAATAACGAGGCAGAATATAAGGCTCTACTTCAGGGCTTGGAGTTAGCAAAATCACTCGGAGCAAATTCAGTCCTCATCCAAGGAGACTCACAGTTGGTGATAGGCCAAGTGAATGGAACGTGTGAAATTAAGGAAGAACAAATGAAGAAATACTTGAATCAAGTTAGACAATGCATTAAAGGCTTCACAATAGTGTAGTTTCAACAAATACCAAGGGAGGAAAATGTAAAAGCCGACGCCTTAGCCAAGGTGGCATCTACAGACGAGATAGCGAGAGATCAAGTTAAAGTCCAGTATATTCCAAGTATAGACATTCCAAAAGTGAATCAGATAAACAGAGTCGCCAACTGGACCTCCCCCATTGTATCTTATCTCAAGGATGGAGTTCTTCCTGAAGATAAAGAAGAAGCAAGGAAGCTAAGGGTAAGGGCAGCAAGGTTTATCCTTATGGACAAGGTGTTGTATAAAAAGGATTTTTCTCAGCCCTACCTAGGTTGTTTAAATCCAGACAAGTCCCTTTACATTTTGAGAGACATCTATGAAGGAGCTTGTGAAAACCATTCAGGGGCCAGGTCCCTCATCTATAAGATAGTCCGTGCAAGATATTACTGGTCGTCCATGCAAGCAAATACTAAAGTTTATGTCAAAACGTGTGACAAGTGTCAGCACTACAACAACATACCTAGGCAACCATCAGAGTATCTCACTCCAATGGTGGCCCCTTAGCCCTTTGCCCAGTGGGGAATTGACATCCTTGATCCCTTTCCTATGAGGACGAGAAAAATGAAGTTCTTTGTAGTGGGGATTGATTATTTTATCAAATGGGTGGAAGCAGAGCCTGTGGCAAGAATCATTGAGCAGAATGTCAAAAGTTTCATCTGAAAGAACATAGTTTTCCGTTTTGGAATCCCTAGGGTGCTCGTCTCAAACAACGGACATCAGTTTGACAATACACCCTTCAGAGAGTTCTGCGAATAGTTAGGAATCAAGAATCACTGCTCCTCATCTTTCCACCCACAAGCTAATGGAAGCAAACCGATCCTTATTAAAGATCATCAAGATTCAGCTTGAGAGGACAAAAAGAATATGACTAGATAAGTTACACAGTATCTTTTGGGCATATAAGACAATAGTAAGGCCTCAAATTAGTTATGAACCCTAATTGTGAACCATCATCATAATTGATAAAAACAATAGTTATGAACCGTCAAGGCCTCAAATTATTGGAAATCATTGGTTAGAATTTCTTTCTATTATGACATTATACCATAGTCCCATCAATCACATGACCACCAATATCAAAAAATATTGTAAATGTACCTTCAACAGACATTACATTTTTTTTCCCCCCCCACAGAAAGGGGACTAAGCTTTTAGTGGATTTCCAACTGAGGTTATAAAATATATCTCTGAAGTCTGGGGAGACCCAAACACGTTATTCGCAAACATCGTTGGCTTCTTCAACAGGCGGTAAATACAAAACTCCTACAATAAACCTGACACTTGGAGATGATGACCCCAAAAGTGCCAAAAAAATAAAGAAACGAAAGAACAAAAAGTAGTAAGTAGTTAAAGTATAAGGCGCCGAAAATGATGAGATATCACTTTATGGGGAAGGTAACAACGTCTACGCCTCTCCTCTTCAAATCAAAGCTCCTCTGTTTCTCTCTGTTTTACCTCTTCACCGCTCTGTTTCTCGCTCTCTACACCTCTCTATCTCAATCCAAATGCCTCTTCAGATCCTCTCCCTTCGATCCCCTCCAGACCCCTCTCTTTTCTTACCCTTCTTCCTATGGAGAACACAAGTATGCCCTCCCAACCCATCGTTCCACTTGCTCCTCCCCTGTCTTTTTCACAGGTACGTGCCCTCCATTTTTTTTCCTTGAATTTTTGCATTCAATGATTGTAATTTTTGTTTTGGGGTAATGGGTTTTGGTTTTTGTTTTCAGATTATTGGCCTGTGTTGAAGGAGATCCGAGATTTGTGTAGGAATTCTTCGTTGGCTTCGCCGGTTTTGAGTTATATGCAGGGACAGGCCGATAGTTTTGGTGGGAATTTTAGTACCCAGAAAAGGATTTCTTATTTTGATCATGAAAACTCTAGCGTAGAAGTTCCTTGTGGATTCTTGAAGAAATTTCCGATTAGTAATTACGGTTAGTTTTGGCCGTCATTCTCGGGAATTCAGCTTTTTTTTTTTTTTTTTTGGTCTCTTTTCCTATCAGCTGATGAATCTGTTTGAATTGTGCTCAATTCATGGAATGCAATTCGTAAAAAAAAATTCTATTTTTTCTTGATATAACTGATACAAGTCTGTTTGAATTGTGTTCTTTTGTGTCAAATTCAGATCAAGTTGAGATGGAAAACTGTAATGGAGTAGTTGTAGTCTCGGCAATCTTCAATGACCACGACAAAATCCGACAGCCAAAAGGGCTAGGATCCAAGACCTTAGATAATGTATGTTTCTTTATGTTCATAGATGATGTTACCCTCAATGGTCTTCACTACCACAAAGTAATTTCAAAAGAATCCCCCCAACATAAGGTAGGCGTATGGAGAATCGTTCGAGTTTCGAGCAAGGACTTATATGATAATCCAGCCATGAACGGAGTGATACCTAAATATTTAGTTCATAGGCTTTTCCCAAACACCAAATTCAGCATTTGGATAGACGCTAAGCTGCAGCTAGTAATTGATCCATTATTGTTGATTCATACATTAATTGTGTCCGAGAATGCGGATATGGCCATATCCAAACATCCATTCTATGTTCAAACCATGGACGAAGCAATGGCAACAGCAAGGTGGAAGAAATGGTGGGATGTTGATGCCTTGAAGACCCAAATGGAGACATATTGTGACAATGGGTTGCGGCCATGGAGTCGCAAGAAGCTCCCCTATACATCAGGTATTACAATATTAATATATTTAATTGTTTTCTTGTTGCACTTTGGTTTGATTATTTGTTTTGAAATTATATATTGTTGGAAACCTCATGATGATGTATCGTTTCAAATTGTGTTCCATGCCTTCAAAGCTAAGTTTTAAGGAAATGAAAAGGTTCATGAGCCTGAAATATGAGAGTTATTCCAATCCAATATGGTTGAGAAATACAGAGTAGATGTTGATGAAGGCGTTTCTTTAATGTGATGAGCTGTAGTATAAGAATTATTAAAGTCTGACTGTTAGGTCTAGTTGTCACGGGTCCACCCAGATCATTTATAAAATCCACCTTCAAAGTGTGTTAGGTCCAAAGCTTCCTTCCTTAGATAATAACTTCAATTTAGGTTAAAAGCTAGCTTCCTCCCTTAGATGATAACTTCAATGATCGTACATGGCTTTGTTTTGATCATTCAGAAGCTATAACCTATGAGATCTTTCCTGGTGGAGGTTCAAACGAAGGTAAGTCCCAACTTCTCCACTGCTCAGTGTGTTTTCAGAAACCAAAAATGACTGCGTAAAAAAGGAAGTGGGGTCGGGCTGTTTTGTTGATTGCGTGAAGTTTCCTTAAAACGGTTCTTTCATGATTCTGTATAAAGGTCACTCTTGTGGGGTTTACCGACTCTGGTATATTTTTCGTATTACTTGTATAGAAAAACCTGTTGATAAATACACAGGTGTTAAACAACAAAATTATGAGATGAAAGACATGATTTTCAATTTGAAATATAGCTTATTTGGTTGCATAGTTTAGACAACAATTTTTATTGTTTAAACAACACAACACGTATTTTTACAACATTTTTTATACACATGTGTTTTCACAACACTTGAACAACGTTACTAGAATAACATTATCAAACGGGCCCATCTCATGATTTTAGTTATTTTTGCATCTGTATGTACAGACATGTGTGCAAGTTGGTGTGTACACTGGCAATTTGTATATATATATATCCGAGGATATTGTGTCAATATTTTGAGGACAACATACTCTCACTTGAATTAATTACGTAACATCATTTCAATTACAAAAACTATTTTTATTATGTATCAATTATAACTTATTGACTTTAACATTTGTGAAAAAAAAAATTTAAAATTGTTAGGTGACTAGTCTAATTGTTTTTATGGGTAGGTTCTATAAGACAAGGTCAGAAAATAAAAATGGTCAGCGTCCTTGAAGTTAGTCTTGGAGTGTATCACAACTGTTTCTTTTTCTAGTTCAAGCACCTACTTCAACTATTTTAATAATTGTGTGAAAGATTAAATAAGCTTTAGAAAATAGTAGTGTTATAGACACAATTACTTTTGCAGTTCTTAATAAAAAAATTTGTTATGATTAAAGAAATTTCATATGTGTACTACTAACACCATTTTTATTATACACTAATTACAAATTATGCTAATAATTATATATAAAAATTATTGTGTTCATAGACTTGCTAGAAAGAATAGATAATCAAAGCCTAAAAAAAAAAAGTTGAGAAAAATCTCAATAGATAATTTTGGCGAAATAAACAAATAACTTATAATTGGATTTCCTATCAACGTCAGGGCAAGAACTGGGAAAGGTACAATTCATGGAATTTACTAATTTAGGCATCTCTTCAAACTATATTTTAAAAGTTGCATGAAATTTAAGGATGCAGTAATAGATACGATTTTTTATTAAAAATAATCGAAATCCTGAAATCGAGAAAGGTGTAGATGGGTGTGGTCCCATTAGCAGCTGATCCAAGTGTGGTCCATAAAAATATTCACATTGTTGAGTTTCAATGACACGGTCACAGTTTTCTAGACTTTGGTGGTTGATGGGGCGTTTAGTACGGGCGTTTAACAATATGTTTTTAATTTTTAAATAATATTATATATATATATATATAGATTTTAATAAGCATTTTTACTAACATATATTTTTAAAAAATACAAATAACGTTATAAGAATAATATTATCAAACAGCTCTGAGTTTTACATACAAACATATTCACACAAGTTTTGTTTATTTATATTTTTAGTAGTTCTAGTTTTACATAAATTACTACAATTTTGACCTTAATTATCTTAAATTTCATACAATATTTGACTCCTGTGAATTTTTTACTTTTTTTCCATCATTCATGGTCTGTTACTTAGATAGTTGTGGCACAAATTATGCCATTTTATGTAGTCTTAGAATTTTTCTTTTTAATTCCCCCCATGAATTCTATACTATTTATCCCGTGTAGTGGGTCAAATGCCCTTACAAACTCATATTTCTTATGTGTATACATAAAATTTCACAACAATTGAGTTAACATGTTTTTATCAATTCTCATTTAGGCTAATTAGATATCATATTTTTTATTTATCACTAACAATATACCACCACATTTACAATTATAAATTTTTTTTGTCAAATTTGTTGTGTCTTTAAATGTTCTCTTCTTATTATGCTCTAATATGTCAAATACATGGCCAATATGATGTCTCTCAGATGTACCAGATAGTGCTATGATCTTAAGGAGACATGAATTGAGCAGCAACCTCTTTTCCTGCCTAATGTTCAATGAGTTGGAAGCTTTTAACCCAAGAGATCAGTTGGCTTTTGCATATGTAAGAGATCACATGAAACCAAAGCTAAAACTTAACATGTTTGAGGTTGAAGTATTAGAGCAGGTAGCAATGGAGTACAGGCACAACCTTAAGCACATTGGTGGGACCAGTGGCAGAGAAGAAGGGTCCAAAAGGTCCAAGATCAAAAGAACCAAAAGGGCAGGCTCAGATTTGTTGTATGTTAATGGCAGCTGTTGTAGCAAGTGCCAGAAGTATCTTTTGGAAATGTGGGGCGAATCCCATTAATGATTTTGTCTCTGAAACCTTGTACTACTGTAAAAATAGAGAAAATTATATGATAAAAAGAAAGGAGGATTATACTAACTAATACTCTTAAAATATTTATTAATAATATATTTTAAGAAAATTTTAACACTATTTTTATGAAAATTTTAAAAAAAAAAAACTGTCAAATTTTTTTTTTTTCTTTTCCATCAAACCGTTTTTTAAACGAATTATTAACTAACACCTTATTACATTAACTAGCATTTTCCTACAAAAATGAGTTAAAGAATTTAACTACTACATTTCACAGAAAAATGCCTGACAAGAACTAACAGGCTGTCAGGGAATGTTTCTTTTTTACTTGTTTTATCTTTTTCAATTGCTTTTCTTATCTGGTAGGCATTGACGGGTCGAGAAAGCTCTTAGCCAATTGGAATAAACAAAGTGGGATGATCAGATAGGTTATGCTTTTCTTGGTACAGAGACAAGAATCCTAGTATAGTGGCGGCTATCATAATTCAGAATTTGAATAAAATTATAACATAGTGCTCAAGGTGTCATGAAGGTTTTTACTATCTTCTATTTTGCAGTAAAATATTTTTTTAAATATAAAATATTTTATATACATTTTTAGATATTTTGTGTGACAAGCATAAACCATTAAAATTAGTGGTTCAGTCATCAAAACTATTGGTACAAGACACTAGAGGTCTGGAGACCGGGCCTTTGGCATAGGTCACCAAATCGATGGCTCCGGTAACCGGACGATTGGCACCCAACCAGACCAACGACTCGGTTACCAAATGCGGGAGAGCCACCATATACTTTTATAAAATATTTTTCCCAAGTGTTTAAAGCTAAAATGTTTTATAATATTTTATAAAGGATTTTACTATTAATAGATACATTTTAAATTTAACTAAATTATACAATGAAATAAATAGAATAAAATGCTAAAAAAAATTTCCACACTGAAGTATTTTTTGTGGTAACCAACCCAAGAAAGATTGTGCATTTGAGTAAGCCAATTATAAATTACGTACCTTAAGTATGAGATTTCCATCTCCCTTTTCTTAATAAACTAATATAAAGGGTGAGCCTTAAGCCCTCTCTAAACTTTGGATTGCAGCATGTCCAGCGTTTTTGCAAAATCCAAACAACAGAACATGATAGGAATGATTTTGCAGGGATCAAGCTATAAAAGCCAAAGCAACAAATCCCATCATTGACTCCCTTTAGCGTGCTTATATTTATTAATCAATAAAATAACTTGGATATTTTAAAATTTATGTGTTAATTCATTAAAATATGCTAATCATTATGCATAACACCTATCCCATGAATAAATGAATACTCAATCTTATTTAATGGTTTTTCTCCAAAAAAAAAAAAAAATCTAATTTAATAGTTAATTGATATTTTATTGTTTAATTTAGCAATGGAGACTTCCAACCTTAATCCTATTCCTCTAATAAAATCAGTTTGACAATATATAGGTGTCAAAGCACCTTAGAAAATTATTTCAATGGTAACGACTTCTCTTTGTAGTCTGTTCTTAAAACATTAGTCCTTGGTTCTTACTAAGAGGTCAGTTCAGAATTTGATATCAACATTGATGAACCCAAATTCGTTGGTTGAACTCCTCATCAATACAGATGGACAAAGCTGTTGGATTCATCCAGAGATGAATCTGCAATAAGATATGAAATAGAGAAAAAGAAATACATCAGGGTAATGTTTGCCAAACACCCTCCAATGATTAATTTAGAATGAAATTCAATTGAAGTATATTGCAAAAGAATTCAACTTGGGAGTAGTTTTTGGGGTGAGAATTGTGTACCCCTAGTGCTTTGGTTTGTGTGGGTTTTATAGCCCTTGTCTTCATTGTCTAAATGAATATTTGCATTTATAGGATATGAAGCTGTTGGTATTAAAGGCTGGCTTTCATTGTCTGCCAACAGCTATTCATCCGTTGGTGCTTGTACGTTACTCCTTGGCTGTCTTGGGCATTGAATGTCTTTTATGGCTTCGTCCATCATTGATATTCGTACGTTACGTCTTGCATTGAATAAAATTTAATTCGTTCGTCTAGAGGTGGAAGATCTTGATGAATTAACACTCATCACTTAATGTATGCTATAGTCATTCATCAAATGGATGATGTTGGCTTGATGGATGATGCTAAATTTCTCTTCTTTTGCTATATGATAAATAAGGGTGATTTTTCTCCTCTTCAAACATGAATTAATGCTTGTCTTTATTATTCCGCTGACCAATGAAGATTCAATATCAACTAGGAAACCTCCAATTTTAAATTTTACAATCACAATTAGTAGCCGATCAAATTATAGAGTTCATGCATTGCTATCTTTCCATTCCACTGTTAAGTTCTCTCAATTTCTAGAATCAAGCTTTTTTTCCTATTAGAGATTAAGGTTCAAGTCCATTATATTAAAGTTCATTGTAGTATACGTAGTCCTGATTTGCCTAGTACTCAAATCCTTTACAATTATGCATTTGATTCATTTCATGCATTTGTGCCACATTTGGTCAAGTTTCTAGGAAAGTTTCTAGGATCACACGTTTAAGTATTCTAAATTCAAGATCTCATAGATATTGATGATGCAAAAAATTAGCAGTTGAGCTCCTCATCGTAAAGGATGGATGATGCTGTGAATGGGGTCGTCTCTGTAGATGGAAAACTCGCAAAATGAACTGGGCGGAAGAATAACAAGTCAGTGTGGCGTCAGCCAAACCGCCTATAATGCTTAAGTAAGTAAGGGAGACAGATTTTTAGAGAGAAACAGACTGGAGAGTGATTTTCGTAGAGTATTTGTGTGTATGATTTGTTGTACCTTGGGTTTCTGGTCCTTTCTCTTTTATAGTTGAATGCCTAATCAATGGGCAATGAATCATTGTATTTATGCTCAACGGCTACTGTGTTACAGAATCTTTATCTAAAATTCACAGCTCATTCTGTGACCATTGCTCCGTCCGTTACGTTTCATCATCAATGAGCATAATAAATGCATAACATCTTTTCTGGGTAAATGACGATCTTCGCATAGTGACAACCATAAATTTCTGACTCATCAGCTGCCCCCTTATTCGAATTGTCATCTGTTAGACGAGATAAGAACAAATTTGTTTGACGCTTTGTATTTCGTGTACTGCGCATTTATAACAGTTTTGGTGTTTAAGCAGTTGAATGCCACATGTACAACCAGGATGTGTTCGTTGTGTGGACATGTCTCGGTTTTCCCGCGCATGTTTTGGCCACTTGTTTTGCATTTTTCCCTCCTCTTTCCTTTCTTCTATATTTTTTCCTTATTAAGTTTCTGTTCTAGGGTTCGTTTCTCCTCCAAGCTTCCTTCTCTGTCTTGCGTTTCCTAGTAAGTTATTCGTGCTCCTTCTTCTTTTCTTGTTCTTCCATGGTAGATTATTCTACTGTTAGGGTAGATTATCCTTCGATAGCTTTCTTTTTTGCTCATTTAGGTTGCTTACTTGAGTCTGTAGAGGGGGAGTGTCTCAAGAGGGTTAGTTTCTTCGTAAGGGAGGACTGTCCATACACTTCTGTCCTTTTTTCGTTATTCCATCTGGTTTCCCATTTTTCTGAGGTAGCCAGGTTGTTAAAGATGTCTGAGGTAAGGTCTAGTGTGATCTAGAGATAGGGTTATCTTCATCTGATGATCGCATGATCTCGAAGGCTACTTCTGTTTCCACCCCCTATAAAACTTGGTATATCCCGTGTTCCTTTACGAGAAAGGACGAGCAGCGGATCAAGGATAGGTTTTAGTTCCTTGATTTGGTAAAAATTAGGATCTCGAGTGATGAAGAGAGGGCTTGTCACTTGTATGCTGACAAGGTTTGTTTTTACAAGGCCGACTTTACTAGTAGCCTTCGTTTCCCTGTTCATCCCTTTGTTAGGGACCTTTTTTCTTACTTGCATCTTGCTCCGACACAATTAGTGCCTAACTTCTGGCGGATCATCGTCTCTTGCATGGTGGTTTGGATGTCTGCTAATGATGGTGACATCATTAAGAGGGACAAATTCCTCCATTTCTATCATCTAAGGAAATCTAAGGACCCCGACTATCATGAGTTTAAGCCGTGGGATAGGGCTTCTAGGTTAATCCTCGATTACCTATCGTCTCTTCAAAATTGGAAGCCAAATTTTTTTTTTTATCTCTATAAATGGTTAGGAGTTCATCCCTAATGAGGACCTGGACGAAGCCCCCAAGTTTTTTCATAGTTGGGGAGCTCCCGTGTCTGGTGTGTCTTTCTCGTCTTTCAATTACTTTTCCATTCCTTCACGAGTAACGATGATAGATGAGTTACTTGCGCTTCTATTTGCAATTTCCTAGCATCCTCGTCTGAAGAAAATGTATCAACGTCGAGCTGAAAAAGTGAAGGAGTACTTGGAGTTTGTCAAAGATTTTGACGAGCTCATTTCTCCTCAATCTCTATTTCTTCACTTTTTGGGTCCGGAACCGTCTACCAAGGTTCAAAAGAATTTGAAAGTTGTAAAGAAGAGTAAGCGCTTCTTTCTTTTTGTCTTCTTCTTCTTCTTCTTCTTCTTCTTCTTCTTCTTCTTCTTCTTCTTCTTCTTCTCTCTCTCTCTCTCTCTCTCTCTCTCTCTCTCTCTCTCTCTCTCTCTCTCTCTCTCTTTTATTTTATTTTTTTTGTTCTTTCAGGAATGATGACTAGGTTTAGCAAGCAGAAACTGGCTAAGGCCCAAGAGAAGAAGGCCAAGGATCGCACTGTCAATGGTCTCTTGTCAAAGAAAAAGACGGGCGACGTCTCTAAGAAAGATTCTGTGACGACACTTCCTCTTGCCTACTCGCCTGCCAAGCGCCCTGCCTCTCCTACCTTGTCATTAGAGGTGGTTGCCTCTGGTGGGGAGGAGGTTAGGAAGAAGAAAAAGGCTGGTGGTAAGTCTTTTCTTCCTACCTTTTGAGATGATGCTAACGCGGTGGCTTTGAAGGCTCATGAGGCACTCTCTGTGGATAACTTAAGCCCTCTGATGGCTAAGTCATCTAGTGAGGTGATGTTGTCCCATATTTAGAAGCTTGTGCAGGTAAGTGTTGCAAGCTATTTTTTACTTCTTCTTCTCTTTGCTTTACTTCTGCTAAGGGAAAAAAGTTTTTTGCAGGCTTTGGGGGAGTCTCTACTCATCTAGAGAGCCTTTAGTCAAGTCTTTATCTGCTAAGAACGAGACGCTTAAAAACAAGGTTATTATTCTCATTGCTGAAGCTGAAAATGACAAGGAGTGTATGGCAACCTTGGAGAAAAGCTTACAGGTGGAAAAAGACTTTTGTAAGCTAAAGGACAAGAAGATTGGTGACCTAGAGCTGAAAATGCAGACAGTTGGGGCCTTGTCGATATAGGACTTCAAATACTCTGACGAGTATTCAGATGAGGTTTGCAAGTACTATGTGGAGGGGTTTGATCTTCTCATGAAGTGGATGGCAAAGCATCACCCTGGTTTGGACCTCTTTGGCTTGGCCGTGGATGACGTTGAGAAGGAACTTATGTCTAATCATCCATATGAGGCTACAACGAAGAATGTGACGGAGGGAGCCACAAGCGTTGCTGAAGTAATGGAGGAGGCCGCAATTACAACCCCTACAGACCCTATCACTAACGAACAGTAATCTTTATGTTTTTTCCTTTCCTTTTTTTCTTTCCCCTTTTTTGTTTATTGCAAGGCAAGAACAATATTTTTCTTTGGGCCCGTTGTTTTGGGCAATTAAAAAACCACTTTGACAATGATAGGTAGGTTGGTTGTAGCAGACAACTCTTTTTACGTTTGGTTGTGCTTGGAAGACCTTATATGATGATGTGCTGAAGCAACTTTCTATACTTAGCTCACGTTTGAATAGCTCTCTATTTTTGGCTATGTTGGAACTATCATGTGTGAATGACGATTCTGATCATGTTTGAACACCTTAGCACTTAAGCTGCGTTTTGACCAGCTTTTTATTGAGCCATGTCTGGATGACGAGTTAAGTACTCCTTAGCCATGTTTGAACAGTTTTCATTGAGTTGTGAATGACGACCTTAGTTGCATTTGAACAACTTAGTATATTTTAGCAATGTTTGAACAACTTTTTGTTGAGTTATGTTAGAATGACGATATTAGTTGTGTTTGAACAATTTATTATTTTTTAGCTATGTTTGAACAGTTTTTTATTGAGTCATTTTTTAATGACGATATTAATTGTGTTTGAACAATTTAGTATTTTTTGGTTGCATTTGAATTGCTTTTTATTGAGTCATGTTTGAATGATGATATTAGTTGTGTTTGAACAACTTAGTATTTTTTAGTTGCATTTGAACAATTTTTTATTGAGTCATGTTTAAATGACGATATTAGTTGTGTTCGAACAACTTAGTATTTTTTAGCTACGTTAGAACAACATTTTATTGAGTTATATTTGAATAATGATATTAGTTATGTTTGAACAACTTAGTATTTTTTTTTAGTTGTGTTTGAATAGTTTTTTATTGAGTCATGTTTGAATGATAATATTAGTTGTGTTTGAACAACTTAGTAATTTTTAGCTGCATTTGAATAGTTTTTTATTGAGTCATGTTTGAATAACGAAATTAGTTGTGTTTGAACAACATAGTATTTTTTTTTAGCTGTGTTTGAACAACTTTATATTGAGTCATGTTTGAATGATGATGTTGCACTGTATTCATGACTTAAAGCCGTGGTATTGGAGCGTTTTTAGGTTAACCATATTTTATGTTTTGTCTATTCGTGCTCGAATGACAATCATATTGGTTGTGTTTAAACAACTCTGATTTAGTCAACTTTGGTGGTTGTGCATGAACAGCTTTTGATTTAGAATTTTAATGACGGAGGTCCTGGAGACGTCTCCTAAGGATGACTCCTAAGTGTTGCACATATTTTCATTGACTAATAACTCATGAATGATCATTGATAAATACGCATGGATATTGCTTTCATGTATTATTGATCTACGAATGACGAAAGTAATAACAGTCGTACATACTAATATGAAGATTAGGCAACTTGAAATGTAAAGTATTCCTTACTGACAGTATTTTTTTTTCAAGTGTTCTCTGTTCCATGGTCGAGGCAATTCTTGGTCATCTAGAGATTTCAGGTAGTAGGAGACTTCTCTGGAATGACGGATTACTTCGTAGGGGCCTTCGAAGGTGTCTTGGAGAAGAGTAGTGATTCTTTAATCCTAAGTCTTGGCAAAATTTTTGAAACTTGGGATTGTCAAACTATTTTCCATTGTCTGATATTATGACACGCGGGACTTCAAACCTGCAGATGATGTTTTTCCACACAAAGCTTATGACTTCTTGTGACTTTAGCCTCTGTTATCGTCATCACTAGTTCTGCTTCTATCCATTTTGTGAAGTAATCGATTGCACGATCAAGAATCTGAGTTGTTTCCTCCCTAGAGGGAATCGGCCCATAATATCAATTCCCCACTGGAGGAAGGGCCATGGTGAGGATAAGGATGTCATTGTCTCTCCTAGTCTCATCTGGACATTTGCAAAGCGTTGACACTTGTCGCATGCTCTGACGATGTCATATGCATCTTTCTATAGGGTTGGCCAGTAATATCTTGCTCTGAGTGCCTTTCTTGCTAAGGATCTTACCCCAGCATGGTTTCTGTAGATTCCTTTGTGTATCTCGCGGAGCATATAGTCTGCTTCTTCTGAGTTAGCGCATCTTAGATATGGGAGTGAGTATCCTCGTTTGTACAACACGTTGTCAATAATGACGAAGCGAGTTGCTCTAATCTGTATCTTCCTTGCTTCTACCTTATCTTTAGGGAGCCATCCTTCTTTCAAGTAACGAACGATGGGAGTCATCCATTCATCTTGTTCTTTTATCTTTAGAACTTGCTCACCTTCTATGCTTGGTTGCCCCCTTATCTCTATACATAGTTCGAAAGTTGCATTGTAGTCATTTGACAAGGCCAATCTTGCTAAGAAGTCATCTTCTGCATTTTTGGTTCTTAGGATTTGCACAAAGTCTAGGCTGTCAAAGTGCTGTGAGAGTCTTTTGACGATCTTCAAGTACTTCTACATCCTTTCTTCTTTGGCTTCATAATCTCCCTTCACTTGTCTGATTATTAGTTGAGAATCAGCTTGGACAATAAGGTTCTTTGCTTCTAGAGCCTTCGTAAGACTTAGCCCTGTTAGCAATGCTTCGTATTTTGCCTCGTTATTTGCTGTTGGGAACTGCAATCTGATTGCATACTTCAATGTTTCTTTTTCTAGAGATATAAGCACTACTCCTACTCCTCCTACTTTCTTTGTGGCAGACCCATCTGTTTGAATTGTCCATGTTTCCATAAGAGGGTTTTCTTCCTTATAAGGGTAAGTGAACTTTGCAATAAAATCTGCTAGCACTTGGGCTTTGATTGCTGCTCGAGGCCGATATTCGATGTCCAATTGGCCTAATTCAATCGCCCATTGAATAAGTCGTCCTGCTGCATCTATCTTGTTCATCGTGTTTCTTATGGGTTGGTCTGTCATGATGTCGATGAGGTGTGCTTGGAAATAAGGACAGAGCTTTTAGGTAGTGACCAACAATGCAAAAGCTATCTTTTCCATCCTTGGATAACTTGCCTCTGCTCCTTGGAATGCCTGGCTGGTATAATAAATTGGCTTCTAGGCGTTCCCTTTTTCTCTAATCAGTGCCGAACTTACTACAGTATTGGATACTGCTAAGTAAACGAACAGCTTCTCTCCCATCACTGAGGGGCTTAATAGAGGAAGTTTCGTCAAGTACTCCTTTAACTTAGCAAGGGCTTCCTTGCATTCGTCATTCCATTGAAAGGCTTTTTTCAATACCTTGAAGAATGGCATGCACTTGTCTATTACCCTAGAAACGAATCTGTTTAGGGCTGCAACTTTTCCTGTTAAGTTCTGCACCTCCTTCACTGTTTTGGTGATTTGACCTCGATCATTGCTTTTACTGTGTCTGGATTTTCCTCTATTCCTCATTGGGACACCATGAATCCCAAGAATTTTCCCAAAACCACAGCAAAAACACACTCCATAGAGTTTGATTTCATATTGTACTTACGTGGTGTGCTGAAGGTTTCTTTGAGATCGTCCAAGTGGTTGGCTTCATCCTTGCTTTTCACCAGCATGTTATCTATGTACACCTCCACATTCCTTCCAATATGATGAGAGAACATGCGGTTCAAAAATCTTTGGTAAGTGGCTCCTGCATTCTTTAGTCCAAAAGGCATAACTTTGTAGCAGTACAACCCTTGGCTAGTAACAAACGAGGTCTTCTCTTGATCGTCTTCGTCCATAAGAATCTAGTTGTATCTAGAAAATGCATCCATGAAACTTAAGAGCTTGTGTCCAACAATTGAGTCTACCAGCTAATCAATTCTTGGCAGGGGGAAGCTATCTTTTGGGCAGGCTTTGTTCAAGTCTATGAAATCGACGCACATTCTCCACTTGTCATTACTCTTCTATACCATGAGCATGTTTGCTAGCCAATTTGGATAGAAGACCTCCCTAATGAAGTTGGCTTCTAACAGCTTCTCTACTTCTTCAATTACAGCTTTATTGCACTCTGGTGCAAATATTCTCTGCTTCTGCTATACAGGTTTACATTCTGAATTGATGTTGAGACAATGCTGCATGATTTTCCTATCAATCTCGGGCATATCCTCATGTTTCTAGGTGAAAACATCTTGGTTTGCTTTTAAGAAGGAGATCATCTTCTCTTTCTCTGAAGTCAGGAATGCTATTCTGATCTTCAATACCTTCATCAAATCACCTAGGACGATCTTAACTTCTTATGGTGTTTTTGATGGTATGGGAATGGGTTCTGGTTCATTGATCACCCATGTATGGTTCTCTTCAAATGCTAGGGCAGCTTGATAGCACTCTCTTGCCTAAACTTGGTCTCCTCTAATTTTTCTTACTCCATGGGCTTATTGAAAACTTCACCTTCAAGTGATATATTGACATCATTGCTCTTAATCTATTAAGTGCAGGTCTTCCCAAGATGATGTTGTATGTTGAAGGGCAATCAACTATAAGGAAATCAATTTCCTTGATGACCTTTGCTGGGTAAGTTCCTGCGATCACAATTAGGGTGACAATGCCTCTAGAGACGATTCTATGCCTTGTGAAGCTTACGAGAGGCGAGGTAAAAGGCCTGATCCTTTTTCTTATCCAGCTTCATCTACTGAAACACGGGCAAGTAGATGATATCTGCTGAACTTCCATTGTCAATGAGCACCCAATGGATGTTGAACTCTTCTACTCTGAGCTTGATTACCAGCGGGTCCTCATAGGGTTTCCTAATACCATAACTGTCTCTATCTGAGAAGATAATATCAGGCTCATCATTATTTGGCACCTTCATTAGAGGGAGTAGTGAATGGACGCTGTTTATTTATCTCCCCTGTGTTTTTTTAGGGACTTCGGCATTCCGCCTGTCATTAGTCCTCCCAAGATCATCTTTATTTCTCCTGCAGGGGGTTTGCTATCCTTTACCTCCAGAGTTCTGCCCTAGTCGTCTTTCCGTTTATTATCTGTGGGGCTTCATCTTTCTGATGTACTTCTGTAACTTTCTTGTCGAATTAAAGTTTCCACCTAGTCTTTCAAATGCCTACACTCATTGATGTGATGCCCGTGATCCTAGTGAAACCTACAGTATTTGTTCTTGTCTCTCTTTTCTATTGGAGTGCTAATTAGCTTCGGCCATTGTAAGGCGAGATCGTCTCTTATCTACATAAGGACCTGCTCAATTGGCATTATTAGAGGAGTGAAGTTAGTGAACCTAGGTTTCCTGTCTGGAAGTTCCTTCTTTTTCCCTATAATTTGCCCAACATTTTGTGTCTCCTTCTTCTTATTGCGATTGCTGCTTGTTCCTTTGTCTTTCTTTCTTTTTCCTTTCCTTTCTTTTACGAGCACCGCATCTTCTGCATTCATGTACTTCTGAGCTTTACGGAGCAACTCTGAAATTGTTTTTGGTAGAGTTTTAGTGATTAAGAAGAAGAAATCTCCTGGCAACAACCCTGCTTGGAAGGTTGTCAAGATGACTTGATCTTCAGCTTCATCTACCTCAACTTCTTATTGAATCAAGTGACATACTGTCTTAGTGATTCTCCTTCTACCTGTTGAATGTTGAGAAAATGGCTAGTTGGCTTTTTGTGCCTTTACCCCCCAATAAAATGACGAACAAAACCCTTGTTGAGTTGTTCAAAATCTGCAATAGTTCCTAGGGGTATCTTGCGGAACCATACTCTAGCTACTCCTTTCAATGTTGTTGGGAATGCCCTACACATCACCTCATCTAGGGTCATCTGCAACAGCATTAGCGTCTTGAATGATTCTATGTGATCCAAGGGATCCTTGGAACCATCATACGACTCCAACTATGGGAGACGAAACTTTGGTGGGAGAGGACGATTTAGTACTTCATTAGTGAATGGTGAGTCTGTCCTTTGAATCATCCTATCCAGATTCTCTCCGCCTTTGTCCTTCATAGCACTCTTTAGTTCGTCCATCTCCTTCCTCATATTGCGAAGTTCATTCTCCACCCTGGTGAAGTCTTCTCCTGAGGTCCTATCTCGCTTGTTAGCTTGAGAGTTTGGCTCTTTTTCATTTTGGTTTTCACCTGTTCGACGATGTTTTGCATTTTGGGATTCCATTGTCTTTCGCAGTTCTTCATTTTGGAGAGTCAGTTCTTCCACATTGGCCAAAAGGGCTTGAATTTGTTGTTGTTGCACAAAATCTGGCTGAGGTGTGGTCTCTGCTTCCATCTCGTACTCCAAGGAACTCTTTTGTCACTAGGAAAGATGGCTTGAATGATTAGTGTTCCCACAGATGGCGCCAAATTGATGATGCAAAAAATCAGCAATTGAGCTCCTCGTCTTAGCGGATGGACAATGTTGTGAATGGGGTTGTCTCTGTAGATAGAAAACCTGCAAAATGAACTAGGTGGAAGAATAACACGCCAATGTGGTGTCAGCCAAACTGCCTCCGATACTTAAGTTAGTAAGGGAGAAAATTCTTAGAAAGAAACAAACTGGAGAGTGATTTTCGTAGAGTATTTGTGTGTATGATTTGTTGTGCCTTGGGTTTCTGGTCCTTTCTCTTTTATATTTGAATGCCTAATCAATGGGCAATGAATCACTGTATTTATGCTCAACGGCTAGTGCGTTACATAATCTTTGTCTAAAGTTCACAACTCATTCTATGACCATTGCTCCGTCCGTTATGTTTCGTCATCAATGAGTGTAATAAATGTGTAACATCTTCTCTGGGTAAATGACGTTCTTCACGTAGTGACGACCATAAATTTCTGACTCATTAGATATTATCTAGGATCACACGTCTAAGTATTTAAAATTTAGAATCTCGTGGATATTATCTAAATTTCTAGGAACCACTTTTTGAGACATCACACACATATAATTTTTCTAATTTGATTATTGAATCTATATCCCTATTTTTGGTTCGTGCTTTCCACAAGTGGAGCATCTCGGTCGAAATTCTCAAAGTGCTACTTTGATTTCCTCTCACTCAAGGTTTTGAAACCCAGACCGAACCGTACAGTCCGACCAGGAAAACCACGAAACCTCTCAGTTTTGCAGTTTTTTTAGCTTCAAGAACAGCTCTATAGGAGAAAAGCAGGGACCCGTGCGAACCGTGGTCGAACCAAACGGTTCTAAGAACCATGAACGGTTTCAACGGTTCTCACGGACCCTTTTTTTTTAAAAAAAATAAAGCCTTAAACAGCATGACTATCTGTTTTTTCCCCTATATGGCGTCGTTTAGGATGCTCAAAGAGTCAAAATTAGAAACCAAACCAAGTCTCCATCATTCGGTCCTCAAGTTTAAGAAAAATCACCTCCCTTCAGACCCTTCCTCGCCTCAGATCGCCTCTCTCCCTCATCAGCCACCGCACTCCTCAACTCAGTCAAATCTCTAATAATATCCTCCACAACTCTCCAAATGCCAATCAAAGCTTCTGTCCTTGTCGGCGTTGTCGTCTGCTGCTGCCTCCAGTTGATGACCAGCGATCGGATCTCTCTAAACCAGTGAAAGACTCACTTTTTCTCACTAAGTTGCTTTCTCTTTTTTTGCTGAGATGATCTCTCTTTGGTTTGAATTTTATTGAAGTCTTTCTCTGTTGCTGTTAGGTAAAGATGTAAAGTAGTATATACTTTGTAAACAACGTCGGACCTTGTGTATCACCACAGACCACATAAATTGATGTATTTATTAATTATTATATTTAGTTTTTATCTTTGTTGATATTATATTAGTGTATTACAGTACCACCATTGCTACTACATTACTCCAGCTTTAAGCTTTTTTAGCTCTCCTGTTTTAATAATATTTTAATGTTAGATTTAAATTTGATAGTGGGTTTTGTTTAAACGAAAAAATTGATAGTGGTAGGTTATTAGTTGGTTACTACAACAGTGGTGTTATACTCATTATATCATCTACTATAATATGGTTATATACTTATTTGTTTATGTTTGTTCTTAGACCCCTTATAACACAATTGGATTAACCTAGTTAACAAGCCAAGTTATTACTTAGTCCAAATTCCAAATCTAGGTTATCACAATCAAACAATCATATCATGCATAGCAGGGGAAAAATAAATAACACAATGATATGATGACTCAGGAAAACCAAACCGGTAAAAAACCTGGGGAGGATTTAACCTAGATATCCTCAAGGTAAACTTGAATCCACTATAGAAAGAATCGAAGTTTGTACAATAGAACTTAGACCACTAACATTCTATTGCTACCCACCAGTAAAAAACTTATTGACACGACCACGTGCAAGTTCCGAGACCACGGACTCCTTCTTTCTTGGATTCTCCAGTAAGTACAAGCACACCCGCTTGTGTATCTTTAAGCTCTTATGGCAACAACTAAAAGATCATCAAGTTCTTGAAGAAATCTCTCTCTTGATAATCCTAAGCTTGTGTGAAGGCAAGCACCTCTCAGATCTCACAAGAGATTCACACAAACAGCAATATGAGCAACCTCTAAAACGTGGCTAGGGTTTGCCTTATATACCTAGAGCAAAACATAAAACCCTAAACGTTTTAATGAG
Organism: Quercus suber; assembly: GCF_002906115.3. Lineage (NCBI taxonomy): Eukaryota > Viridiplantae > Streptophyta > Magnoliopsida > Fagales > Fagaceae > Quercus > Quercus suber. The sequence continues at coordinate 562,363 of NW_027069860.1, read as the reverse complement.
CTAGGGCTGAGTTGGAATTCTGCAAAAAAAAAAAAAAAACATTCTGCCCGATATTCAATCAATCAAGTATAAGTTTCGATCGATCAAGCCAGGCCGAAAGTCACTAATACTTCTACAGCCACTCAATTCCAACTTTACATACAGCACACACACTTTGAGCAAGTCTAAACAAGACTAACAATTGTTTTAATCATGATTTGTCAACATTATACATTAGAGTTCTAAATACATAAGTTTCTAAGTCTTTAGAACCTAACAGTTTATTTATTAAGTTTGCTTAAGATTTAATATTTCTATTTGTCTTATGAAAATTATGATATGGAAAATATATTTGAAAGATAAATCTTATATTTATTTGGAGACTATTTTAGTTAATTTTTCTATTTTTACTAATTTAATGTATTTATTTATATTTAAAATAATTATTAAATTAATTATGACGTCATCACGGTTCGACCTTGGTTCAACCCCAGTCCAACCTTAAAAACCTTGAACCTCTCCTTTTTACGGTCCAATGGGTTTCAAAACCTTGCTCTCACTTGCAACCAACATTCCTAAAATCCGAATCAACTTTTGTTATGGAGAAGCTAATTTAGAGGCAGATGACTTGCTAACTATGAAGCACCGAATGACCTATCAAGTGCAAAGCACAGATATAAGTAAATGAGATTCTTTGGGTCCATTGAGTTGCTTTCCAAGAGTCTGGAATTCAATGGACAAATTAAAGCCCTGAAAGTTATGCTCCTCCTCACTTAAACAGTTAAACAAAGTGGGGCCGGATAAATATGAAATTCTCACTGCTTTAATTGTTCTTTTTTTTTTTTCTTTTTTTTAACAATCTTGTCTTCAGACACAACAAAAGAATCAGACTAAATTGGTCCAATTAAAAGAAAGGTTAAATGCCGAAAGGTTAGCAGTTGGTAAATATTGAGGAAAATGTTTCTTTGTATTAGTTTTCCCACCATCATCAACTAATCAAAATGCCGAATAAGAATAAATTCTTTCAACACTAAATTGAGTCAAATCCGAACATTTCAAAGGACGAAACCATCCACTATATAAATAAAGCAGAAAGCTTGAATGCTGATTCTTTTTCCTTTAAAGATTTCCCACCCACCGTTGATCACTTTACTCATTTCTTGACGAGCATTTGACAAGACCCTTGGTTAATAACTATAACCACACTACTACTAATAATGCCCCTATCAGTCAAAAAAAATATCTATTAAAAGAAGTCAAAAACCTTGGTTAATAACTGTAAGTGCTTGGAGTCAAGCATGCGTGCGAAAATTATTATTAAATTAATTAATGTCTTGCGCAATGTATTGTACATTATAAAATGTTTTGTAAATGTATTATACATTTTAAAATGTTTTGTAAAACAAATTATCATTATCTTAGGATTCATCATTCATATATAACAAGTACTGGTTAAAGGTCGTCCAGTTTAAGGACGACCATAACCACATCTAGGTCGAGGACGAGACAAATGGTGAAAGGTTGTCTGTATGAACAAGATAAGCCTATGTGTATTAAAACCAAAAGTTAATTCCATCAGGCCAGCTGACAACGGATAAATGCATCGGAACGGTTACAGAAGCAATAATGAGCCAACAACCACCCGTTACACATTAAGCAAAAACTTCATTGCCATTAAATGTCGCGTTTCATTTAGGAGAAAAATGCCTAGAGGAGCATTAACAAGCATAAATGACTCGCCAAAAAGCAAGCTATAAAAGGCAATGGAACCAAGGTATATGCTCTTCATAAAAAACTCAGTAGACTACAATTACACTACCCATTGAGAGCCATAATCTGAATTAGGCATCGGAGTTTCTTCAACTGGCATCATGCCAGTGAACCTTTTTTGTATTTCTTATCTTTTCAACAGGCACTGCAGCTCATCCATCGGTATTTGACGAGGACCATACTGAGGTTAATTTCCAGCTTCATCAATTTGGCGCCGTCTGTGGGTAAAAACAACAAGCCATTGTATTCCTATTGACAAAGCTCCTTAAGACCAATGGAGTCCGCTGCAACGTCACCCCTAGATCCTGTAGTGATGGCTCAACAGATCCAGGCTCTAACAGCTAGCATGCAAGAATTAATGAAGAAAAATGAAGAATTGAAGCATCGAACCCGTCTAGAAGGCAACAACACTTCACTTCATCGACGCAACCATAGCAGACATGATGAAGACGCTAGCAACCCTGAGAATAGCAAGGGAAAAGATGCTTCCGGGTATACCGAGCAATCTTTGCACAGTAATGATCACATGATGAAAAGCCTGCGAAGGGAATTGGATGAGGTGAAAAATGCCATGAAGGGGTAGACGACAATGAATCTATATAGCATGCTCAAACGAACAAATTCACCCTTCATCGCTAGTGTTTTGGAGTGCCCCTTGCCTCCAAATTTTTGCCTACCTTAGCTAGAGTTTTATGACGGTGCGAAAGACCCTCTTGACCACATAAGGGCTTTCAAGACAATTCTAAATCTCCAGCAAACTTCAAACGAAGTCATATGCAGGTCTTTTCCCACCACTCTCAAGGGAGCTGCCAGGGTGTCGTTTAGTAAATTGCCAGTATCTTCAATTGCAAACTTCAAATAGCTCAGTGACTTATTTGTCTACCACTTCATTGGGGGGTAGCACCACAAAAGGCCAACCTCTTACTTGCTAACAATGTGGCAACAGGAAGGGAAAAGCTTGAGGGAGTATGTGAAGCGCTTCAACAAAGCTGTGCTCAAGATTAACAAAGCAGACAACCAAGTCATAATGATGACCTTTCAAGCTAGACTTAACAATCCTGATCTCTTCTTTTCACTGGGAAAGATGCCACCAACCTACATGATAGATCTTCTGTTCAAAGCTCAAAATTACATGAATGGGGAGGACGCTCTCACTGCAAAGGGATTGACGGGAAAACGGAATAAGGAAGAACCCAATGACTCCCAGGGTAAGAAAAAGGACCGCAAATACCATTCCTTGAAAACCAAGGCTAGCAAGAGCAACCCAGAAGTCATAAAGAAGAGGTTGAACTTCACCCCATTGGTGATGCCTGTGAACAAAATCCTGATGCAGATTAAGGATGACCCTGGCCTAAAATGGCCAAAGCCGTTAAGCACGTCTTCCAAGAAGCATGACCCGAAGAAATAATGCCATTTCCACAAGGATCATGGCCACTACACCGATGAATGTCGTGATTTAAAGGAACAAATTAAGGAACTAATTCAACGGGGGAAGCTCCAAAAGTTATTCAAGAGAGATCATCAGTCTCGATCATGAACAGAAGATAAACCCCATGACAACAATGAAGACGACGGATGAGATCATCCGAAGTAGGCCGTAGGGGAAATAAGGATGATAACAGGCAAACTAGTATCAGAAGGATCATACAAGTCCCTAAAAAGGACTCATCAGAGGCAAATCAACGGTGTTCATGTCAAGCATCCCTCAACAAAATACCGTCACATAAAGAATGACGACATAACTTTCTTTAAACGCGATGCAAATGGAATCAAGCAACCCCATGACGATCCCCTTGTCATCATGCAGGAAATTGAAGGCTTCAACATAAGAAGAGTATTAGTCAATAAAGGGAGCTCAGTAGACATCATGTACATGACGGCCTACCAGCAACTGAGGTTGGACCATAAACGGCTTCAACCTTTCAAGTCACCTCTAGTCAGTTTCAGTGGAGACCATATCTATCCAAAATGTATCATCTCGTTAACAGTCATAGCAGGGATACATCCAGCTCAGGTAACAAAATAGGTGGATTTCTTGATCATTGATTATCCATCATCATACAATGTGATCCTTGGACCACCAACATTGAATCGACTTAAAGCCGCAACCTCGACCTACTGCCTCAAGGTGAAATTCCCAACCTCACATGGGATTGGAGAAATACGTGGAGATCAACTACTAGCCCAGGAGTGCTACCAGGTGGTACTAGCTTCCAAAGAGATCATGCTTGGATGGTTGAGGAGGAGCCTGAGAAGTCTACCAAAGATCTAGAAGATATGGAACTGGTAGAGGGAGATCCTACCAAAGTCACTAAAGTTGGAGGAGGTCTTGATCCAACATTGAAGGACAAGATTGTAGAGTTCCTGAATAAGAATCTAGATATCTTCGCCTGGACCCATGAGGATATGCCAGGTATAGACAATAAGGTGATAGAGCACAGATTAAATGTTGACCCCACAAAGAAGCCCGTTCAATAGAAGCAAAGGGTCTTCACTCCTGAAAGGAATAAGGTTGTCATGGAAGAAGTAGAGAAGCTTTTAGCTGCCGATTTTATCAGAGAAGTCTACTATCCTGAGTAGCTCGCCAATGTCGTCATGGTGAAGAAGTCTAATGGAAAATGGCGGATATGCGTTGATTTTATAGACTTTAACCGTGCTTGCCTAAAAGACAGCTTCCCACTCCTTAGAATTGACATGGATTCTACAGCTGGTCATGAGTTGCTGACCTTCATGGACACCTTTTCAAGCTACAACCAAATTCGCATGAACAAGGAAGATTAGAAGAAAATAGCCTTTGTCACTAGCCGAGGGTTGAACTGTTACAAAGTCAACCGTTTGGCCTGAAGAATGCAGGGGCCACATACCAGAGGCTAGTGAATCACATGTTCAGCAAGCCGATTGGACAAAATATGAAGGTATATGTGGACGACATGCTTGTAAAAAGTAAAAAGGCATAGTTACACTTGGACGACCTCAAAGAGACTTTCAACACTATGAGGAAGTATCAGATGAGATTAAACTCGGCAAAGTGCGTATTTGGGCTCTCATTAGGCAAATTTTTGGGATTCATGGTTTCCCAGGGGGGATTGAGGCCAACCCAAAGAAGGTTAAAGTCATACTTGACATGACCTCCCTAAGGAGTGTGAAGGAAGTATAGAGGTTAACTGGACGAATAACAACCCTAAACAGATTCGTCTCTAGGGCTACAGATAAGTGCCTTCCTTTTTTTAAGACACTGAAGCAGGCTTTCCAATGGATAGAAGAGTGTGAAGTAGCTTTCTAGGCCTTCAAGGAATACATGTCCAAACCCCTACTCTTAAGTCCGTCTGTTGAGGGAGAGGATTTGTTCCTTTACTTAGCTATATCACAAATAGTTGTAAGCTTGGCATTGATCCGTGAAGAGCTCAGGGTCCAAATGCCAATTTATTACACAAGCCAAGCCTTCCAGGGCGTAGAGATAAAAATACCTGAGGATAGAGAAATTGGCTTTTTCTTTTATCGTTGCATCCATATTTCCAAGCATATACCATCCTTGTCATGACAGACCAACCTCTCCGAAAGGCCATAGGTAGGCCAGATGCTGCAGGAGAATGGTTCGATGGGCTGTGGAGTTGAGTCAATTTGACATCGACTATAGACCACAAATGGCAATTGAAGCTCAGGCATTGGCTGACTTCATCGTTAAGTTCACCATGATGAATCAAGATCCAGAAGCAAATTACTAGGCAATGTATATGGATGAGTCTTCAACTACAGGAGTTGGAGGTGTAGGAGTGATCGTTCTATCTCCTGAGAAAGATGTCCTCAAGTATAAAGTCCAGCTTCAATTTCCAAAGATAAACAATGAAGCAAAGTATGAGGTGGTACTTACACGACTAAGGATCACAAAAGCCTTGGGAGTAAGAAACCTAAAGCTGAATTCAGATTCAAAGCTAATGGTGGGGCAGATAACCAAGGAGTATAAAGCGAAGGAAGACATGATGAAAAGGTACTTAAAACTGACCAATCAGTTAGTTTCTAACTTTGATGATGTCAAGATCACTCAGATACCAAAGGAAGAGAATTCAGAAGCAGACGAAGTGGCTAGACTTGCATCATTCGACAATGATGAAGGATGACCTGGAGTATACATAGAAGTGCAAAGCCTTCCTAGCATAGAAGGGTTGGATGTAATTTACGTTCAATCCAAAGGAAGTTGGATGGATCCAATAGTCACTTATATCAAAGATGGCATGCTCCCTCTAGAACCTTCAAAGGCCAGAAAGATCAAAGTAAGGTCACTTAGATTCACAATCTTGAATGACGAGCTCTATAAAAGGGGATTTTCTCAACCCTACTTGAAATGCCTCGACTCCGAAGATGCCATGTACACGCTAAGTGAGATCCACGAAAGAATCTATGGAAATCACTCAGGTCCACGATCACTCGTGGGGAAAGTGCTTCTAGCGGGATACTTCTGGCCAACCATGTAAAAGGATGCAACCAAAGTCATCTAGAGGTGCGACAAGTGCTAGTGGTTTGGAAATGTGTAGCACGTTCCAGCGGAGCACATGACGAACATTTTGTCACCATGGCCGTTCTCAACATGGGGGATTGACATTGTAGGTCCTTTACCACTAAGTAAAAAGTGTCAAATTTCTAGTCATCGCTATTGATTATTTCACGAAGTAAGTGGAAGTAGAACCTTTGGCAGTAATCATAAAAGCCAAAATACAACACTTTGTCTGGAGAAATATCGTCTGTCAGTGTGGGATCCCGAGGGTGATTATTTCTGACAACGAACGACAATTTGACAGCAACAAGTTCAGGGATTTCTGTGAGAAGCTGGGGATCAGGGATCACTATTCTCCCCTCAACACCCATAAGCCAATGGCCAGACCGAAGTTACAAATTGAACTTTGCTCAAGTTAATCAAAGCTTGACTTGAGGGGGTAAAGGAAGTATGGCTTAAAGAACTTCCCGGAGTTTTATGGGCCTATAAAACAACTGCAAGAACACCAACAGGAGAGACGCCCTTCAAACTAGCATTTGGAACTGAAGTAGTAATTCCTATGGAGGTTGGAATGTCAACCCTTAGACGCACATGTTACAACGAACACAGTAATGACGAAGGACTCAAACTCGCTCTAGATTGTTTACCCGAGGTCAGAGAGGATGCAACTCAAAGGATGGCTTTATACCATGAAAGGATGACAAGGTACCACAATCAAAGGGTGAAGCTGAAATGTTTCAATCCTGGAGATATGGTCCTACGAAAGGTGTCACAAGCCACCAAGGATCCAACCCAAGGAAAGCTAGGCCCCAATTGGGAAGGCCTATAAAAAGATCTATTACTCAAGAAGAGGGAGTTATTACTCAGAATATGTGAATGGAAAACCCTTGCCTCGTCCTTGGAATGTAGAGCACCTCAAGAAGTACTATCAGTGAAAAAGCTGACACCCAGGATCAATAAGTTCTAGTGTCTGGAGCACCTCAAGTTATTCACTAGCAGATAAGCAAGACTTTATTGTTTTCATGCATATGTTTTACTTTCAGAACTTTCCATTTTTTGTCAAGTATTATCCTTGTAAATCTCTATAAGCAAGGATGAATAAAGCAAATAAGGCACCTCCAAAGCCATTTCTTTTCAAATGACCAGATCTCAAACATTTTGCAGTGATAAAAACTCCATGTTTAAATCACGATGACAAAAACTCCATCAACACAATGACGAGTTTAAATTACAATCTCAGTGATAAAAACTCCATGTTTAAATCATAATGATAAAAACTTCGACAACACAATGACGAGTTAGATCATAATCTCAGTGATAAAAACTCCATGTTTAAATCACAATGATAAAAACTCCGTCAACACAATGACGAGTTTAAATCAAAATCTTGGTGATAAAAACTCCATGTTTAAATCACAATGATAAAGACTCTGTTAACACAATGACAAGTTTAAATCATAATCTCAATGATAAGAACTCCATCAATGAAATGACGAGTTTAAATCATGACATCTATGGTAAAGACTCCAATGACGAGTTTAAATCATAACGAAATTAAATCACAACAACGAGGTTAAGTCATTACTTCTAAGAAAAAAAAAAAAAACTATCTATGAAAAGACGAGTTTAAATCATAGCACTTGCAAAACAACAAGTTTAAGTTGCAATATTAGTGGCAAAAGAATTCGTCTGTGAGATTACAAGTCAGAATTATTCTCTCTAACAGTGACAAAGACCATGAGTTGGCCAACAGCATCAAACTTCCTGTAAAGAATCTCATCATGATTCAACAAAATAAGAAGATGCATTCAAGAAGAACTTCGAAATAAGACAAGCAAAAGCCTCAAAACCAGGTGGCAATATGTATTTTAAACAATTTCAAAGAGGCAAAAAGATGTTCAAAAATAAAAATTTAAGCCCCAAAACAAGAGGGCAACTGTTGTTTTCGAAAAAAGATAAAAGAAAAAGATATGTATGCTCTAAGAAGGGGGTACAGTAGATTCATCAGTATCCTTTCCTCCAACAGTGTCCTTCCCAGCAGAATCCTTCTCTACAATGGCATCAACTTCAGTTTCTTCTTGTTCTTGGCCTCATCTGTGAGAATTTCGGTGTCAATCTTTTTGAAGTCCAAGTTAGAGAAGTCCACGACCAAGCTATGATGCATCATCGTCCATCTTCGCAGAAGCTCAAAACCTTTAAAGTATTGAATGAATTGAAGATCCGAAAACTGCTCTAATTGCATGAACTTCTAGATGACCTTATCTTTCTTCGCGTTAGTCCTCAGGAGGGTAGCTTGGATCTCTTCATCCTTCTAAACAACAAGCACTTTCTCCACAAGCAAGGCTTCAGTGAGTTCTCTTTTTTTTTTTTTTTTTTTTTCATTCGCCTTGTTCATCTCGTCCATGGCAACAGTCTGGTCCTTCCTCAACTTTGAACTTTCAGCCTCGACAGATTCCAACCTTGAGTTGGCCACCACGGCCTTCTCCTCAGTGCTCAAATAATCCGTTATTATATGCAAGGACTTCCCGAGGACCTAGTGGGATAAAAAAGAAAGAGGATATTACGAGCATATAGATCTACGAATAAGTACAAAAGGATGCTAAAGAAGAAAAAGGGGCATACCTGCACCCATTTATGAATATGGGGACTGACCAACTCGTGAAAAGGAATAGACGACAAGCCTTTGAGTTTGTCGTCTATGATCACGTTATGAGCATGGCCCATAACAGTTGCAGGGATGCTCCTTCCAGCCTTGCCTTTTCCTTTTGAATAAGTAGGTAAAGGAGTAAAGGCTGTCACTTCTAAGGACGGAGTTGGAGAAGACGAAGCAACTTGGATGGATGGAAAAGCAACAGCTTCACCCTTCTCTTTACTCAATTTCCACTTCTTCAAATTCGCGGCAAGATTAGACAAGGGCTCGTTCTTCAATCCCCTAATATGAACATATTTTTCCTTGCTATACCTAGTGGCCATTTCTACTAAACCAAAAGTTAAGTAAGCAATTAGACATAGTAGAGACGAAGCTGACGAAGACAAAGGTATTCTGAGAGTAAAAAAATAGATGATCTTACTTTTCTCTTCTCAACGAATTTTCTCCAACACGTACTTTGAGGGTTCGGGTCCCAAATAGCAGTCAAACAAGTGACGAGGATCAACCAAGTTGTCGAAATCCTTGATTTCACAAGCAAAAGCAATGGCTGCACGAACCTAACTGCGATGTTGATCTTCCAACTCAGGACGATCAAGAGTTACAAAAATTGAAAGATAAACATTGTTAGGCAAGCAGCAGTGGTATGAAAGGAAATAAAGAAAGACGATAAAAGTATGCACCAAGCACAGGGACTTCCCATTTTCACATTAATCTTGGGACTTCCCCCTAAAAGTCATCAGATATGGTTTCCTAACCTGTTTTGGAAATGAAAAAAAAAAATACCGTGATTTCTAATCACGAAAAGAAAAGGGAAAGCCTTTGACAATCCTAGATTTCATATCCCAAGGTAAAAGCTCAAAATACCCATAATGGGTAGAGGCTTTTAGACGGTACAAATGCAAAAACTCATTTAATGTTATCATATCTCCATCGCAAGTGGACACCCAGATAGACATACAACTTATAATCGTCCTCCAGGCATTTGGCACGAGTTGACTAGGGGTGATTTGGAAATTATCCAAAAGTTGCATAATATATGGATGGACGGGGAAAGAAAAGCCACACAGAAAATCAGCCTCATAGAAGCACACTTCTCCATGGGCAAAGCTACAAGCTTTTTTGCTAAGACGAGGTAGTCTAATGGAGGTACCCTTAGGAAACTGAAATTTTTTCCTAAAACCATTCAAATGCTTCTCTGTCAAAGAGCAGATTTTAGAAAGGGCATGCAAAGGGGGCAAGGATGAAGACAAAGGCAGTTTTGACGCAACGATGTCAGCCACCTTACACAAAGACTCAGCATTTGAGGGCAACCCTGTCTCTAACTCACTCAACCTAACGTCATCTTCCCTATACTCAACAGTGACCATCTCCAAATGGTGTTGTATCAAGGAACGGCAAATCAAAGGGTAGATAGAGAACAAAACAGGCCTAAGTGCAGTAGAACACGACACAAACAAGCCAACCTGAGGACGCTAACCAGTGGAGTACTCAAGGAAAACCCCTAATCTAGCAAAGAAAAAGGAAACCGAGGGGCACTCTTGTCTAAAGAATTCAAAACCAACCATCAAAACATAAAGAAAAGAGACCTTACTAGGAAGATTTGAGGTATAGAAGTTTCTCAGTGCTCTGAAGTTCAGACCAAATAAGGCAGAGGAAGAGGAACGGTTTTCCTAAAGAAGGAAAAACTGGAATTAAAGCGAACCAAAACCAAGGTGATTTTGCACACGCCATGAATAAGGAATAGACACGTGGTTCTTTCCTGGGAAGTAGTCATTTCGCATTTAAGACAAAAGCGACTGATGAGTACTGGTTAAAGGTCGTCCAGTGTAAGGACGACCACAACCGCATCTAAATCGGGGATGAGACAAACGGTGAAAGGCCGTCTGTATGAACAAGACGAGCCTATGTGTATTAAAACTAGAAGTTAATTCCATCAAGCCAGCTGACAACGAGTAAATGTGCTAGAACAGTTACAGAAGCAATAATGAGCCAACAACCACCCGTTACACATTGAACAGAAACTTCATTGCCATTAAATGCCACGTTTCATTCATGAGAAAAACGCCTAGAGGAGCATTAACAAGCATAAATGACTCGCCAGAAAGCAAACTATAAAAGGCAATGGAACCAAGGTAAACGATCATCATGAAAAACTTAGTAGACTACAATTACACTACCCATTGAGAGCCATAATCTAACTTAGGCATCGGAGTGTCTTCAACTGGCATCATGCCGGTGAACCTTCTTTGTATTTCTTGTCTTTTCCACAGGCACTGCAACTCGTCCATCGATATTTGACGAGGAGCATACTAACGAGGTCAATTTCCAGCTTGTGTATATATATATATATATATATTATATGAAGACAATTAAAAATTTAATTTCATCCGCAAAATAAACAACATTAGGACAAAAGTTCAGCTTCTATGATGCATAAGGAGCCAAAAGATGTGCAGCCTTGTTTTGCATCTCTTCTTATCTTCTTACGCGTTCAAAATTCCATTTTCTTATAGCTAGTTTGGATAGAATGGAGGGAGAGCAGAAATTATTAAAATTAATATAAGTAAGAATATGAACCTATTACTTGAGTGGATGCTACAAATATTTAATTATTTTCCATGAAATTAAAAACACAATTTTTTGTCTAATTGCGTCTTATCAAATTTGTTTTTATCTTTTACTTGACTTTGTTTTACTTTTTGCCAAAGCTTGCGTGCAAGAATTCTTATTAACTTACTAATGTCTCGCATGATACATTTTGAAATATTTTGTAAAAATATACATGTCTCAGGGTCTATATATAATATGTATTATGTGTTATAATATTTGGAGAATTAACTTCAATTAAAATGGAAATTTTTTTTAAATTATTATTATTAAGAATATGAACCTATTACTCGAGTGAATGATGAATAGATAGTATAACAAAATATAGGGAAACGAATGATGAATAGACAAATCTTTACTTATTTTCCATCAACTTGTTGCCAAAGCATGCGTGCGAGAATCAATATTAACTTACTAATGTAGATTCTCAAAAAAAAAAAACTTACTAATGTCTTGTACAGTGTGTGGTACTTTTTGAAATATTTTGTAAAATAAAATTATCTTAGAATTTATATATAATATTTTTAGAATTAACCTCAATTATACTACATGTCATAAAATAGAAAATATAAATTATTACAATTAATATAATTAATTAAGAATGTGAACCTATTTGAGTGCATGTTATTAAAATTTGTTTTTATCTTTTGCTTGACTTTGTGTCATTTGTTGTAAAAGAAATTGAATTTTAGCAAAAATTAATATACCAAATCAATTATTTAATATATATATATATATATATTACCAAAAACAACTTTAAATATTCATTTATATATAATTTATACATCAGAATAAATACATTTAATGTATTACTACTCTTTTTAATTGCATAGCACAAATTCAGTTTACTACAAAGTTTATTTATATATGTTTGGGTGTGTATTAAGATTAATATAATTAAAATATGAAAAAAATACTTTTGTGAATTCAAAAATATTTAATTATTTTAATTAATTTAAGCACATAATTATTTTTATTATAATCTTGATCGGGTATCTGTTATTAAATTCGCTTTTGTCTTTTAATACTGTTTGTTTCAATGTTACCTAAGAAACTAAACATGAGGGAAAATGCAATATTCCAAATCAGTTTTTTATGAGGAAAATAAGTTTTCCAAATGAATTATTTCTTATATAAGTTTATAAAAATAACAATATATGTGCCCTCATGTTTATAAAATCTTGATATGATAGAGAGTTAAGAGTTATGACTCACGAGAACTTTTTTTATTTTGGTAATTGAAAAATGGTTAGGGGGTGACCATTGTGGTTTTTTTACTTGGGCATTACTATATGGTAGCACTATAATTGTTCTTGAATTAGACATTTGCCCTGATGCAATACATGGTACAAGGACCCACAACGAGTTACTAGTGCGTAAAGGGGACTCAAACCCGCAACCAAAGTAGTGTCGGCCCAAGTTCCTCATCACTAGACCACATTAGGGGTGTGTTTAGATACCGCTTATTTTACTGAAATTAAAAAATTATTGCCGAAAGTACTATAGATAAAGGTAAAAGTTAGTTGAAATAGTACAGTAAGGCTAATAAATAATGTCAAAAAGTGCAGTAAAACTCATAAATAGTAGCAAAAATAAATTAAATAATAAAATAATTTTAATTTTTTATTTCAGTCCATACGCACCTAGAACATTATTCCCATGATTCCAAGCAAATTGAATGTGGCCCTTATTTCCTCACTTGCACATTCACTTCCTAGCTATTATCCCCAGTTTCCACCCCATACCTTAAAAACCTCTCACCAAAACAAACAAGCCCAACCCAAGCCCATTACTGTAAAAACCACATGTCTCACTCCACACCACTCAAAAGTCCACAACCCACACTCCCTTGTATATATACCACTGACCCACTCACATTGCAACGAAATAAAATTCTCAAAACAAAAAAATGTCAAGACAGGACACAAACCACAGAGAGCAAGCAGAGATCTACCATGGCGAAGAGCTGTGCAAGCAAAAGTCTCAAGATCTCCTCAACGAGATCTCTCTCCCAAAAGGCCTCCTCCCTCTAGACGACGTCGTCGAGGTCGGCTACAACCGCACCACCGGGTTCGTGTGGCTGAAGCAGAAGCGCAAGAAGGAGCACCGGTTCCGCTCCATCGGCCGAAACGTCTCGTACGACAACGAGGTCACGGCCTTCGTCGAGGACCGCCGCATGAGGAAGCTCACTGGGGTCAAGACCAAGGAGCTCCTCATCTGGGTCTCTGTTTCCGACATCTACATCGACGATCCCAGTTCGGGTAAGATCACGTTTGCCAATCCTACTGGGATCTCCAGGTCTTTTCCGGTGTCGGCTTTTGAGCTCGACAACGAAGGGAATAGCGGAAAATGAGAATGGACTTTCTCGATTTTGTGTGTTATAAAAATAATGGGTTATAATAAAAAAAGAAAAAATTTGGTTTTGCTGTTGTATTGTCAATTTTTATGGGTTATTTTACTGTTTTAGTTGACTGAGATATTTTGACTAAAATCCAAATCGTGTTTGTTTCTCCAAATCTCAATTGGATGGCGTGCTTTAACTGAGCTATCTTTTCATCTTTTGCAATTATCGTCGCTTTGTGATTTTTTTACGTTATATACAAACTCTGACTACCGACCTGAATATATTGAGCGTTTGGTTTGGAAATTATCTACTATTCAGATATGTTATTTTTTAAATAAATAAAATTAATCATAAAAGTGAAATATTTAAATATATAATTTGATAATTCAATTCTTTATAATAAAATTGAATGGTAGATGTTTATTGACTTTTTTTTTAATCTTTTTTTTTTTATCAACTAGGTGTTTATGTTTATTATCTACTTAACTTTTATGATGCTATGAGCTCATGAAGAACGGATATCGACACTACGTGGTACAAGAAATTTTAAGACATTTTTTATTGAAAAAGGGAAGAGTAATTAATTGATTTAAAAGATTTTTCAATTTTTCAAAAAATATTTCAAAATAAATAATTAATATGTATTCTAAAAACATACATTAATTGGTCTCTATCCATAAATATTGCAAAAAAATATATCAATAAATATATATATATATATTTTTTGAAGTATATTTAATATTTATCTTAGATCTTAGGAATAAGTAAATATCCATCAAATCATTGAGAATATATTTAAAATTAAGGAAAAAATGTAAGACTGAACTTTTAATTTTTACCATGTTTTATTTTGGTCTTTTAATTTTTAATTTTGTCAATTTAATTTTCTAACTTTTAATTTTTGTCAATAACTACCGTTAGAACCACTAAAACAACCCCATTTTGTAGGGTTAAAAAAACAAAAACATTTAAGGCTCCCCTTCCCCTGAATCAATACAAAGCAAAGAAACCAATCCCTACTGAACGTAAGTATTTTCCGCAAACGTATTTCGAAAGTAAAATTGCTGACTATTTGGCCATGGATACGATTCCCAAGAAGCCTAGGACTCAGCAAGTGGCTTTGCCTAAACCCGATACACAAGACAATGATAAAACTCAAATTGCTTTATCAAAGTCTAGTCTTTATTGATTGAGGGTGAGGTGCCTATGACTAAGCCAGCGGTTAAGCCCAAGAAACTGGGCATCTTGCGTAATGGAAAGTTATTCCAGAGTTCTTCTGCTATGCCTACCCGTCCAAACATTAACCCACCACAGCGCTTGCGTAAGGGTATCAGGAATCGCATTAACAGAATGCGTGTAACCAGAGAGATTTTGGTTATTCCAAAAACCCTTTTTGATTCTGATGTGAACCCAGGAATTTGAGTCTTTGCTTTGTTTTGATTCAGGGCAAGGGAACGACTTTATTTTTTTTAATTTTTCAAATTTTTCTTTTTTTTTTTTTAAATCTGAATTAAAAAAAAATAATTAAAAAAATAAAATAAAAAAAACTCTACAAAATAGCGCATTTTAAGAGTTTTAACGATAGCCACTAACTGAGTTGTAACGGATTTTTGAATTGACAAAAATTAAAAATTAGAATGCTGAATTGACAAAATTAAAAGTTAGAAAACTAAAATAAAAAACGGTGAAAGTTAGAGAATTAGTTTTACATTTTTGTCTAACATTAATTGACCAGTAAAAGCTCGCCCCCCTGGCCAATATATATATATATATATATATTGTGCTTTTAATAGTTGGGCCCCTCTCTTCTAAACTCCGGCCCTTTTAGCTTGTTCTGTCCAAACCATGATCCAAGTGTACAGTTTAGATTTACAACTATGGTCCACTTGTTTTAGCTCAAGTAGTTAGCTGTCTCTTTTTTCTTCTTTTATTTCTCTTTTATTTTACCACCACAGGGACGTGTATGATTCTTTTCTTGATTTTTATTAAATTAATTATTATGTTATTATATAACATATAAACAATATATATAATAAGCTACTTTTAAAATAGATAAAAATATATAATATAAAAAAATAAAACACTAAAATATGTAAAATGTAAATCGTTATTTGATTAGATTTTATTTTAATTCATTTAATTTTAAGGATTGTTTTTCTACTTTGCAACTTTAACTTGTTAGTATTTTTTTTTTTTTATGTTAATCATTATACTTAATGGATTATAATTTATTTTTAAATCTAATCCCATAAGCAATTTAAAAACTATTTGATCTATTCATGGTAATATTTTAGAAAATAATACTATACTTTTCGATTATAATGTTGAGTTTTAATGTAATTAACTTATATATTGAATAGTATTTGTGGGGCCAGAAAATCAATTAACCGAGGCCCACTTCAACCCAAGCCCAAATGGCCCACGCCGAGGACACACGATGGGTCCGAGGGTGACCCTATCCTCGGTCGTCCGAGACCTCGGTACGGAGAAGGGCAAGCTCTGGGCGAACCGTCACCTCGGCATTGAATACGTTCACCTAACCCCTCTGGCCGCATTAATGGGGATGTAACCCCTTGCCAGGGCGACATCGATCAGGGTGAACTACTTGAGCACGGATATGACCTTTGATGGGATAGGCCGTCAAGAGGAAGGCCAATAGATGATCAACAGGAGGAAGAAGATGGGGATATATAAGAAATGGGAGCAAAATGTAAAGGAAGGCCTGAGAGGTCTTTTCTGGGGGGTGGAGCGGGAGAAAAGTCTCCTCGGCCATGGGCCGAGGAGCATCCCCCAGTTGTAAACTGTTCTAAGTATTTCTTCAATAAAAGAGAAAGGAGTTCATGCTTCGTGAACGCCGGCCAGCGCCTAAACCTTCGACCCACTCTCTACAAATTCATTGTTCTGGGTTCGTTGGGCCTCAGACCCATATCCTTTGAGCTGAGGGCAACAAAAACTGACCCTACAATTGGCGCCGTCTGTGGGAAGGATTAGCGCGCCGGCCGGCGCAACAGGCGACGGTTCTAAGTAATCGTTCTATGAAGGATTGGTGGTCATGCTCAAAAAAAAAAAATAAAAAAAAAAAAAAGAACACTGCAGAAAGATAAAAGTTCGAGGCGGAAGATTCAACAGAAAAGAAAGAAAGCTTGATATCATTTCATAAAAAGAAAAGTTACAGATTACAATCAGAGGCTCAGGCAGGCGTGCTTTATAACTATTCCTACCAGCTAGTTCTACAATCAGAGGCCCAGGTGGACTCGTCCTAAAACTAGCTAGAGGGAAGTGTCAACCCGTGCTTTTATTGGCGTCAAGAGAATGGGAGAACTTGACAATAAAAGCAGGGAAGGGGGAGGGCCAGCTTGTTTCAAGGCCACCAACAACTCCTTTCTCGGTGCGGCGGAGCTTGAACAAAGATTTTTTGACTCTACTTTAGATTGATGTATTTATGTATTCTTTAGAATTTTATTTTGGGTTGCAATTTATTTTTGTGTTTTTAAGTTATTATCTTTTTTTTTTCTTTTCTATAATTTTTAAATGTTATTTTATTGCATATAAATATAGTTTACAAGAACAGAATGTTATTCTATTATATATCATGGTCTGGAAAATTTGGTGTTTGACTTATTTATATATATCTAAAAGTTATAACGTAGTATTTATTATTGCTGCGCTCTTTTGAGGCACATTAGTGGTCACATCATTTACCTATTTCTCATTTCTCTCCGCCACTTCCAACCATAACTTCTCTTTTATCTCTTCATCTCTCCACTACTCTTAATCTTAATGTCACTCTTGATCGATCTCTTCCTCTTCCTTTTATTTTCACTATTCTTATCCCTATTCTATTACTATAAATATGACATTCTCTTTCCTATTTTATACATATTTTCTCACATGAAAAATGTTATTACTCTCTCTCTCTCTCTCTCTCTCTCTCTCATGTTTTATTTTTGTGTGAATTTTTAATTTGTTGTATCTCTCCTTTAAATTGATGTATTTATCTGTTCTTTAGAATTTTACTTTGAGTTGCAATTTGATTTTATGTTTTTAAGTTATTATCTTTTTTTCTTTTCTATAATTGTTTAATGTTATTTTATTGCATATAAATATAGTTTACAAGAATATAATATTATTCTATTATATATCATGGCTTGGATAATTTGGTATTTGACTTATTACTATATTTTTTATTTGGTGCCTTTTTTTTCTCATTTTATTTTCTATTTCTATCTGGAAAAAGGTGATTACTCTCTNTGTCTCTAGTACCCAGGTATAGAGGAGCGAGTAGTTTCCCCACGGGCCTGAGTCCGAGGACCATGCAGTGCCTGTTCTGTCTAACGCTTTCATTTCTCTGTAAGTATCTAGTTTCCCCATAGGTTTGAGTCCGAAGACCATGCAATACCTTGGTTCTGTCTAGTACCCAGGTATAGAGGAGCGAGTAGTTTCCCCAAGGCCTGAGTTCGAGGACCATGCAGTGCCTTGGTTCTGTCTAACGTTTCATTTCTCTGTAAGTATCTAGTTTCCCTATAGGTTTGAGTCCGAAGACCATGCAATACCTTGGTTCTGTCTAGTACCCAGTATAGAGGACGAGTAGTTTCCCCACAGGCCTGAGTCCGAGGACCATGCAGTGCCTTGGTTCTGTCTAACGCTTTCATTTCTCTGTAAGTATCTAGTTTCCCCATAGGTTTGAGTCCGAAGACCATGCAATACCTTGGTTCGTCTAGTACCCAGGTATAGAGGAGCGAGTAGTTTCCCCATAGGCCTGAGTCCGAGGACCATGCAGTGCCTTGGTTCTGTCTAACGCTTTCATTTCTCTGTTAGTATCTAGTTTCCCCATAGGTTTGAGTCCGAAGACCATGCAATACCTTGGTTCTGTCTAGTACCCAGGTATAGAGGAGCGAGTAATTTCCCCATTGGCCTGAGTCTGAGGACCATGCAGTGCCTTGGTTCTGTCTAACGCTTTCATTTCTCTGTAAGTATCTAGTTTCCCCATAGGTTTGAGTTCGAAGACCATGCAATACCTTGGTTCTGTCTAGTACCCAGGTATAGAGGAGCGAGTAGTTTCCCCATAGGCCTGAGTCCGAGGACCATGTAGTGCCTTGGTTCTGTCTAACGCTTTCATTTCTCTGTAAGTATCTAGTTTCCCCATAGGTTTGAGTCCGAAGACCATGCAATACCTTGGTTCTGTCTAATACCCAGGTATAGAGGAGCGAGTAGTTTCCCATAGGCCTGAGTCCGAGGACCATGCAGTGCCTTTGTTCTGTCTCACGCTTTCATTTCTCTGTAAGTAGGGGTTTGTCCTCGGAACGCTTTACTGGAGACGATTCCTCCTTCGGTCGGATTAGGATCTTACACGTGGCGTTGATCTCGCCTCCAGCTCGAGCCCCCATCTTTTTTATTTACGAAGCGTCCCTTGGCCGTTCGTGTTCCGCGCTTGACGTTTCGGTGCGCGAGACGCGCCTTCATTAATGTTCTCGTGAATTAGCAAAATCCAACGATCTACGGTCCCCTTGGAATTTGGTGGCCTCGTAATTAGCCCGTTGGTAACTCTCTTTTCGAAATCTGCGTGGATTAATTCTCACCAACCCTCATCCTCTATATATGGCTTTCCGGGGGGATGGTTTCTCCATACTCCATGAACCTCCCAACACAAACAGAAGAAACACACCCTTTTAGCTCCCCAAGCCCCTTTAATAACCTCGCCGGAATTGTGACCGGAGTTAGTAGATATGGGGCGGCTTTGGGCGGGTGTGAGGACATCCGTGCCAAGAGCCGTTGTGGTCGCAGCCCCCACTGGGCTTTCGATGCGGCAGAGTCCAGGCGTACCCCGATGGCGCCATGCACGGTGGCCCGGAGGGATGTTGTTGAAGAACCTAATGTCTCTCCTCGGAGTGCACCTCCGACGGAGGAGACGTGCGAACTCATGTCATGGCTGGTGCTCGAGTGTTGCCGTCTCCAACGGCCAATGCTCGTGAGGAGTGGAGAGAATCAAGGGAACATCACGGGGGAAGGCGTCCCGGTGCCCCTGCATCTGCTCCTCGAAAAAATTCACACAAAAATAAAACATGAGAGAGAGAGAGAGAGAGAGAGAGAGAGAGAGAGAGAGAGAGAGTAATAACATTTTTCATGTGAGAAAATATGTATAGAATGGGATAGAGAATGTCATATTTATAGTAATAGAATAGGGATAAGAAGAGTCAAAATAAAAGGAAGAGGAAGAGATAGATCAAGAGTGACATTAATGTTAAGATTAGTGGAGAAATGAAAATGTAAAAGAGAAGTTATGGTTGGAAGTAGTGGAGAAATGAGAAATAGGTAGATGATGTGGCCGCTGATAGGGCTCAACAAGAGTGTAGCAATAATTAATGCTACACTTTAACTTTTAAATATATATATAGATTACATGGCTTGACCTACGTCCATGAGATAAAATACTATATTTTCACTATATTGAATCATACTATAAATCAAGGTTAATTGACTTATAATACAAGTAGGATTCTTTGCGTGCACACTAGGGATTAGGCTTTGGCCTTGATTATGATTGGGTTTTGATACCTTTAACATCCGAGTTTAGAACATTAGTGTTGTAGTACATGTAAAATGAAAGCCTTAAAAAGCGGTTATACTCTCAGAGCTATTGCTTGAATCTTGTTCAAAGAGTAAGCATTATGGCTAATCTTACATCAACCTTGAAATATCTCCACAATGTTCACCAGAATCCATGGTAAATTGTGATTTGAAGCCTACAAATATCCTTTTGGATGAGGACCTAGTTGCATATATGGATGGCTTTGGCATTGCAAAAATTTTAGTAAAAAATAAGGACGCAACACAATCCAAAACCTTTGGTACAGTTGCCTACATCACACTGGGTACATGAATTCACCTACGTGTTATATGTTAAGTTCTCCAATTAAATTTAAACACATAACTGAATTTAATTTAATTCCCTTTAGGAAATATAAAACTATTTGCATTTTATTGGTCAATGGAACCATGAGTTTAAAGTTAATTGGGAAACATAAGGTAATATAGCTAAGGAATTATACCTAAATTTTGCACATAGATTAAATATTACAAATCTAGAAGTGTATTTAGTACAACTATATTTAGATTTTAAAGGACATAACACTTTATATATTATCAGATCTAAAAAATAAAATCTAAATCATGAAATAGACAATCTTAATTTTAAATAATTTCAATGAAGTGGATGATAGGTTCACATGAATTTACACTATACTCAAATCATTTAAATTTCGCATTGCGTGGTTTGATTGATAATTTTAATTACCTACTTGTTTATCTTGTGTGCAGACTACTAAGTGTTAATTATTCTATAATTTAAAAATAAATAAATAAACTTTATTTTATTTTAAAATTGATATTGGAGGAGATATTTAAATCCTAAATGACTTCGTGAAAAACACCAGAATGTGTCAACCAATTGAGTTACAAGGTTGTTAAAAAAAAAGTTAACTTGTTTTAAGGCCATTTGTTTTATGAGTCATGCATGCTTGTCAAATACGAATTAATTCAATAGGATCAAAATAGTTTTCAGTTCCAAACTCCCAATATTGGATTCGTGAATGCAACCATATGGTACTGATTTGGCTTGCCTACCCACTATAAAAAGTAATATTACTCTTGTCATGCACTAAAGCCTCATAGTCACTCGCAATAACAAAGCTAAAAAGTAATATATCTGTTTCGAAGAAGTGTCAATTTAATTTTGTTACCTTGGCCACCACTTCTTTGATGTCGGGTCTTTTATTTGGTAATTCTTTAGAGCACCTCAAGTTTAATTCTAATATAGATGAAAGAATAGTTTCTGTGGCTATCACCTCAAGCATATATAATTGATTTCCAACAAATAATCAAACCCAAAAAAATTTGAACCCAACATACACCATTATACCCAAAAACCCACAGTTGCAAACCCAAAAAATGCACAAAATCATTCAAACCAACCCTGCGTAATTCAGAAAATTTTGCTGAATTTCTGGGCATTTATAAAAAATTAATAAAAAAATTATTATTGTTAGACCTACCATAAACTCAAAACAAGTTTGTTGTGAAAATGTTGTAACATTTTGCTTTGAGATAGGGAATTAAAATTAATGTTTTACCTATATAAAAAATAATAATAAATAATCTTACATCTACAACATTTTCATAACAATTTCACAACAAATTTGAGATGGCAAATTGTTGTTGATTCTCGTCAATTTGTACCAATTACAGAAGTTTGTTGTTGTGGACCAATTACCAGCCAAGTCAGTATTGTTGATCTTGGATTTGAAGGCAATGAGAGCCGATTGATCAGTAAAGTTGTTGGCAGATTGGGACAATTCAAGTACGCATGAATGCACTAACAGAAAAGCCAAGAGCAAGTGAATGCATGGCCTCTCTATTGGCATCATGAGTTTGCACCAGAGAGACACAGAATACTCTTTGAACTTTGGAACTAAAATAGAATAGTCCTTTGTGTGTTCTTGTTTTGATTATTTTTCAGCTTTTCTAAAGAAAACCGTTTCATATATATATATAAACAATAACAATTAATTAAAAGGAGGAAAAGAAGTGAGATTGATTGCATAAACGGGCTTAAATCAATAAGTTTGAAGATACTTAAATCAAGGAAAGAATGGGGCCAAGAAAATGGAGAAAATAGTTAGCTATCAATTCACACATTCACACTAGACAAAACTTGTACCGTGCATGACAAGGAATTATGGACAGGTTTTTGTGAATTGGAGGTGATCATGTGATGACAAAGAAGAACAACTATTTTTCTCAGTGCTAGACTAATTGAAATAGCACGATTAAAGTCCCTAGTTGGTGAACCTCTATTTTTCTATTAGGATAATAGACCCACGTGGGAAGGAAATCAAGCCTATGATTCTATTAGAAATTTAGAATATCGTTTTCGACTTTATAGTAAAATCTATTTTTGTACCTTTTTTTTTTTTTTTTTTCATAAAAGGTTTTTAAAAGCCTTTCCTAAAGGAAAGAAAACCAATTCCATTTAAGCAGAAGCCTTGTACAATACATGGCAAGGAAAAAATGGTTAATTCATTGGGCAAACAGGACCCCACACCCCTCATGTGAGGGGGAGGATGCATGTTACGAAAACATAATGGATTTTCTCGTGTGTAAGGGAGATGATGATAGAGAAGAATTTACAGTTCACAGGCATATGAAATCTCAGTACTTGACTAATGAAAGTAGCACGATTAACAGTCCTAGTCTTGATGGATATCAGGGTAGATACGTACATGAGCATGTAGTCAAGCCTATGTGCTTGCTTCTCGATTAAGAGTTTCCTCATAAACCCCTTTTCTGGTTTTATGAATTGCAAATCAAACTCATCATGGTGAAGTTCAATTTTTCGTCCATAATTTTTTACTATTTGTGAATTCTAATGCATAAAATTGTTTATTAAAAACTACTATATCAACAATTTAAAAGGGGTAAAAAATAGTTCACGTACCTCTTGAGGATTGAGAGCTAATGATGCTTAATCGCAAAGTCATCTTATTGAGGACCCAAAAAAAAAAAAAAAACAATTAAACAATCTTTTAGATGGAGTTAGACAACAAATTCCGAAATAGTGAAGCCCCAAACTTTAAATTTTGAAGTCCAAATAAGCAACCAACCAAAGTCTCATACTTAAGTACTCCCAGAGTATAGTAAAATAGTGCTCTCTCATTTCACATTCATGGTAGACCCACGATAAATTTAATGAGTGGGAATATAAGAGAAGGGAGCACTATTCATTGTACTCCAAGAATACCTAAGAATTACTTGCAAAGCGCACACACTAATTACCAAGCAACTTAACAAAAGACCATAACACAGGATTGTATATAGCGAATTACATAATATGACTGGATTAGTCATGTAAGTGCATACTATGTTTGGTGGCTACATTTCTGGGGAAAGTGATCTACCACAATAACCACCACAACGTTGAAGCGCTACCTATTAACTCCGCCATCCTTCACTCTCATGATCTCAGGTCTCATCATGGATCCCTGTGGGCTGCAATAGAACCCATCACTTTTTCTAAAGAGACAGGACCCGTACTAAAGAAAAACCTGACCTGGCCCATATTTAAATTTTTTGTAAAAAGAAATCTCACAAAAACTTTGAAGCTAATAAAGGTCCGACCTGTAACATTACACAATGGGTCATCACTCACAGTAGATATCTGGACTTGTCCAACCCCTCTAGGCTAGCTGAGGTTAGTCAAAGCTAGAGTTGCTTTAATTTACTAAAAAATAAAAATAAAAAATCTTCTACTGGAGAGGAAGTAGCTTTTTTTTTGGGGGGAGGGAAGAAGACGATAATTCTTCCGAACCAATCGACCAAATGAAGGGAAACCATGAATAATACGTAAAATAAATAATGAAATAAAGAAACTGAAGAAGTCTTTTTTTTTTATTTCTCTACTTGTTTGTCATTCTATGATAGACATATTTTAAAATGAAGATTAAGTGTGTGTTTGGGAAGCGCGTTTTGCGCTTCCCACGTCTGTGTCTACGTTTCCTTTTTTTCCATGAACAGTGCACCAAGGCATATGAATAGTAAAAAAAGAGTGAACAGTAAATTTTTTTTATTTTTTTATTGTTTTTAGTTTTCAGCAAAATAAGCGATACCCAAACAGACGTTAAGACCCATATAAATAAGCAAATGAAGAAGAGTAAAAAAAAAAAAAAAATAGAAAACATGAGTATTTCCTAGATACTAATGAGAAATCAAACAATTTCGGGTGGGGGCTACATGGTCTTTCTATGACCACAACAAAATATCACAATATTTTATCAACTTATTGATGTGTTTTAATCAACTATAAGTCAAGATAAAATAATATAAAGATTATTTCTAGACCTGCCAAAACTGAAAACAAACTTGTTATGAAAAATGTTGTGAGATTTTGTAAGATAGGGAGTGAGTAGGGAATTTTTTTTTTTAGAATACTAAGTATTTTAACACACACACACAAAAAGAGGAGAGAAGGTTTTAAAGAAACTAACAGTAATATATATCCAAAAGGACCTAAGTGAGTAAGGAATTAGAACAAATGTTTTATGTCAAAAGAAATACAATGTTGGTGTGATTACCCTAAAATGGTGGTAATATGAGATTACAACTAAGATTTATACAATGACTGAATTCCTTGAACGACCTTTCAGGAATTCCAACTAATTTGTACTGGAAGCTGAAATATTACAAAACTTATTGACTCCACACTTATCCTTTATGGAAAAACCAAGATACAATTGTGCAAACCATGTATTATTATTAATGGTCTTGATACCAACCGCGCAGGAAACAGAAGCAAATCTATGAAACTTAAAATTAAAAAAAGGGCCAACAATCCTCAATTCATAGATGTGGATCTCAGACCTATGGATGGGGATCCCTGAAACTCTCAAAGAAAAAAGGAAGTGAGTTCCATCCAAGTCAATCTCGAACAAAATATCAGCCTAGGGCAACCTACAACAATCATCAGCAAGTATACCAATATTTCATATGCATACAGTAACACCCACCCAGCTCCCTCAAAATCGATCAAAACCGAACCCCACACATAACAAAACACACACCCCCCTCTCTCTCTCTCTCACCACCAACAGCAAAATGGGTCAAGCCCCATCAGGCGGGCTGAACCGCCCAGGCGGAGATCGCAAATCCGACGACGCAAACAAGAAGGAGAAGAAATACGAGCCGGCAGCTCCTCCATCTCGCGTGGGCCGCAAGCAGCGGAAGCAAAAGGGCCCAGAAGCCGCAGGTCGTCTTGAAACTGGAGCGCATCAAAGACTATCTTCTAATGGAGGAAGAGTTCGTGGCCAACCAAGAGAGACTCAAACCCCAGGAGGAGAAGAACGAGGAGGACCGATCTAAGGTCGACGATCTCCGTGGGTCCCCCATGAGCGTCGGAAATCTCGAAGAGCTCATCGATGAGAACCATGCCATCGTGAGTTCGTCGGTGGGGCCTGAGTACTACGTTGGGATTCTTTCGTTTGTCGATAAGAATCAGCTCGAGCCTGGCTGCGCTATTCATATGCACAATGAAGTTTTTTTTTTTTTTTTTTTTTCTTCTTCTTTTTACTGTGTTTTAGGGTTTTAGTTTTTGGTTTAATTTGTTTAATATTGTGTTTCTGTGGAGATCGCTGATGTTTAGAATTGCAAACCCTATAGTTTTTAGAATACGAAATCGAGGGAATTCTAATATGAGTCTCTAGAAAGTTTAAAAGAATTGATTTTTGAAAGAACTATGAAATTGTGTTTTTGGGGTGGGGTGGTTTGGTTTGGTTTGGTTTGTAGGATTGAGTGGGAATTGCATTTGGATGATGAGGGAATGGTTGCCAATTCGATAGGGGGGATTTTTGGACTCTAGACATTTTCGTTGGAAATACTAAGAGGTGCTAATTGAGTTACAAGGCTAAGCCAAAGGTTAAGAATGGTGGCTAGTTTGAGGTAGCCATGGCCTCCAAGAGAGTAGAGAGAATTTACTTATCATGCACATAATGAGTAATTACAATTACATGGTTCCATTTATACCCAAGCTCTTTATAAGGCCTTAAATTAAAATAAGCTTAAGATTAGCCTGAACTACCTTCTAACCATCTAATCAATTCTCTAACTAACTACCTAACTACTTGATGAGACTTAAACCTTTCGTTTTCTTCTTGCTCATTTTCATCATGTTATAATTCCCAACACATGATACCTCTTTGGGCACATGCCTTTCACGCTCGTATTTAACTTCATCATTCACTTCGTTGTGCATGACACAGTAGGGTTACGCTTGAATGTACAAGGCGGTTTAGGATTTCTTGGACCTGGTTGCTCATGTTGCACTATTTGGCCTTATTTTGCACAATGTACTGCACAAAGCACATATTGGGCTCCAAACACATATATATTGGTTTGAATGAGACATATTGGGCTCATGCTCAACAAGGGGCTGAGAACACTGATGATGAGATTGACCAATATGAGGCTGAGGATGATGATGTACCTCCTGCACTTACTGCTCCTTTGCACAAGGGCCTCTTGATCAGTACCACCAGTTGTATGAGATACTTATGAGGATGGAGGCCAGGATGGATTTTGATGAGGCTTGCATTGATTACTGCTTGAGGCGCTTGGATGTGTGGTTTGATAGAGTGGAGAGGAAGCTTGGCATTGACCACCCTGCTGATCTAGACAGTGATTCTTGATCCCTATGTCGTTCGTGACAGGAGGGGGGGGGGGGGAGATTTTTTGGGACTATGACTTGACATTAAGGGGGAGATGCACATGTTTAGGGGGAGAGTCTCTCATGATTTGAAAAGAGTGACTAATGCACGAGTAAGTAAGAGTGTGTTGATTAGAGTTGAGGGATCGAAAAAAGGTAGAGGAAGACCAAAAATCACATCAATAGAAGTAATCAAATCACATTTGTAGCTCAATTGGTTGATAACTCTTGGTGTGTCCATGACATTAAGAGTTCAAATTCCCTCTCACCTATTGTTACTATCAAAATAAAAAAGGACATGTTAATTAAGGGAATAGTGAAGAGTATGACTTTAGATTGAGTAGAATGGAGGAAAAGAATATATATGGTGGTCCCTAATTAATTTGTCGAGGGTCCATAGTTGACCACAAAATCTTAAGACTAAGGTTTTGTTTGTTGTTGTGATTCAGCACTGTAATTGTGCAAATTTTTGGGTGTCCCACTATCCAATCCAATGTTTCAAATGTGTTTTGGAAGTTGATATTTGGGATCTAAGGATTGCGTTTGGCCAAGCATGTAAGGATCAAAAAATATGTGATTGGTTATTATGGTTTTAGTGAAAGTGCCCTGGCAAAAGTTACATTAGAAAAGGAATGCAAAATTTTTGTCTGAGGAATAAATACCGGATACCTCACCTGCTATAATTGTGTATCAAGTAATCTAGGGGAACTTCTAGTGGGGATTCAAACTCAGGATGTCCGGGTCTATAGCTAATTCAAACCTCTCACCACTAGGCTGCACCCCAACGGGTGATATCATTGCAAACAAAAGGTTAAGCAATATACCTAAAACATTTAATTTTAGAGTTTTACTATGATCATAAATGTTAACCAGTCCAAAAAAAAAAAAAAAAATGAAAAGACACTAAAATGATGATAAAGAGTAATATAGGTTTAAATACTATTGTATCAATTATGTCTTAGCTGGAAATTTTATTTGTATTTTGTCATCCCAATATTTTATTAGTGTATGGTGTTCAAATTCTGAATCGTATTTTGCATGGTGTATGGTCTATGCAGGTCCTTTCTGTGGTTGGGCTTCTTCAAGATGAGGTTGATCCCATGGTGTCCGTGATGAAAGTTGAGAAGGCTCCACTGGAGTCATATGCTGACATAGGTGGGTTAGATGCCCAGATCCAGGAAATTAAAGAAGCAGTGGAGCTTCCTCTTACTCATCCTGAACTGTATGAAGACATTGGTATTAAACCCCCCAAAGGAGTCATACTATATGGGGAGCCTGGCACAGGAAAAACCTTGCTTGCCAAGGTGCATAATTGTTATATATTTTATGCTTTTGGTTGTTTTTGTATTTTGTTCTGTACTGATTGTTAGTTTATCCCTGACCAAATAACGGTTGTTGCTACATTCTAGTCAATTTGTTCAGGTTAAACTGAGCATGCATTGTTAAGTTAGAATGATAGGTGTATACATTGTTAAGTGAACAACAGGAGTTTTACTTTCCATAAGTTTATGTATTAGGATGCTAGTATTGAAAGTTACCTCATGTGTACCGCAACCTCTTTTTCCTTTTCTTCTTCTTAGGTTGCATCATAATCTTATAGATTTTTAGAGTTTGTTGGTGGCTGCACCATGAACTGGAGTTGAAGTCCACTGCTTGTTCTTGAATGCCTTCCTCACATCCTTGTCTATTTAGAACACCCAATTATTTATATATTAATGATCTGTAAAAATTTAAATTGTATATTTGACTTTTGAATCCCCTTGCAAGAAAAGCTGAGCTTTAGAAGGTTTGGCACACTCCTTTCCTATATCCTGAATATTGCCACCTGCAAGTTGGATAGAGTCAATTGGGCTCTTGCTTTGAAATTGGTACAGAGATTTGGTGTTTGTAGTATGTTAACAGTAATGTATTCTACATTTATTGATACAGAGTTAACAAAAAAACAAACTGATATAGAGTTAACAAAAAACAAAAAAGACGTGTTGAATGGTAAAGCTGAATGAATTTTATTGATAAGGAAAAGGGCCTATAAATAGGCAATACATCAGAATGCTTTATCTAGCATTAACCATAACTTCTATAAAATAGGAAAGCACTATCCACAACTCCTACAAACTAGGATAGCAACGTGAGGCACTTTCTCAGCATGAAATCTGGTTGAGATCAAATAACAAAATATCTAAATTAAGACTTGGTCAAACTACCAAATATCTAAAGATACTTCCAATAAATATTATAAAATAAAACATTTAAATCTTAACACTCTCCCTTAAACTGAAATCTGCAGGAATCAGTTTAAAATAAAAATCAACCCTCTACAAAGTCTTCCTTTGCAGCAGCATGTGAACACACTCCAAGTAGACCACGTAACTTCACAAATGCAGCCAACTTGAGAGGCTTGGTCTGTATATCTGCAATTTGGTCTTCACTTCGACAATAAACCACTTTGATTGTTCCATCATTGCTGAGGTCTCTTAAGAAATAATATTTCACATCAATGTGTTTGCTTCTTCCGTGTAGTACAGGATTCATAGAGAGTTTGATTGCTGAGTTGTTGTCACAAAAAACTATAGTAGCTTCAACTTGCTTGAACTGTAGCTCTTCAAGAATTCTTCTCAACCAGATAGCTTGACAAGCACAAGCTGTTGCAGCAATAAATTCAGCTTCTGTAGTTGACAAGGAGACAATTGGTTGCTTCTTAGAGGACCACGATACAACCCCTGTGCCCAACATAAAAACATAGCCCGAAGTGCTCCTTCTATCATCTTGATCTCCTACATAATCACTGTCAGTAAACCCAAACAATTCTAACTTTTCAGCCTTCTTGTAGAACAGCCCAAAATCTCTAGTTCCTTGCAAGTAACGAAGGATTCTCTTGGCAGCTGACAAGTGCATTTTTGTTGCATTCTCCATATATCTACTTATTAAACTCACAGAATACATTATGTCTGGCCTTGTTGCAGTTAAATACATCAAACTGCCAACAATTTGCTTGTAAAGTGTACTGTCCACCTTCTTCCCTTCATGATCTTTGTTTAGCTTCAAGCCAAACTCAGTTGGAGTGCTTACAGGATTGCAATCCTTCATCTGAAACCTGTCCAAAACATCTTACACATACTTCTTTTGAGAAATAAAGATCCCATTAGCTGATTGCACTACTTCTATGCCAAGGAAGTAATGCAACATACCAAGATCAGACATTTCAAATTCAACCATCATAGATTTCTTAAAGCTTTCAAACATGGCTGTATTATTTCCAGTATAGATTAGATCATCCACATATAAGCAAACAATGAGCATCTTTCCTCCATCTTCAATTTTTATAAACAGTGTATATTCATAAGGACATTTTTGAAATCCTTCCTTCAAAAAATAAGTTTCTATACAATTATACCAAGCCCATGGAGCTTGTTTTAATCCATATAGAGCTTTCTTTAACTTATACACTTTATGCTCATTGTCAAGTTTTACATAACCAGGAGGTTGATCGATAAATACCTCTTCTTTCAAATCTCCATGGAGGAATGCTGATTTCACGTCCAATTGGAAGATAGGCCATGAGTTTTGAGCTGCCATAGCAATCACCAATCTGATTGTATCATGCCTTGCAACCGGAGCAAAAACTTCTTTATAATCAACACCAAACTCCTAGTTGTAGCCCTTAGCTACTAAACGTGCCTTGTGCTTGTCAACCTCTCCATTCTCCTTCAGTTTTGTCTTGTAAACCCACTTTACACCAATTGTTTTCTGCCCTTTTGGAAGATCAGTCAGCTCCCAAGTATCATTTCTTTCAATGGCTGTAATTTCAGCATCCGTAGCCTTTCTCCATTTTGGTTCTGTGACAGCCGCTTCAAAATTGGTAGGATCACAGAGCAACGTGAATGAGTGGATCTTCAGATTGATCAATTCCAGTTACATCATAATCATACATCCATGCTGGTCTTTTTTGAACACGTTGAGGCCTTTGTGATTCAGCTACAAGTGGGCTTTGATAAGCTATTGGAACATTTTGAGTGGCTTCCTCTTCTTGCTCATTCTCCATACGCTGCTGCCCTTTCTCTTCATCATCAAAATCTGCTGGAATACTTTTTTTAACACCATTTTGATTCCATAACCAGGTGCCTTCTTCATCAAACACCACATCACGGCTGATGACAATTTTCATGGTACTAGGATTGTATAGTTTATAAGCTTTTGACTTATCACTAACACCAAGAAAAATGCATTTTTCTCCCTTGTTATCTAGCTTCCTCCTCTTCTCATCTGGAATATGGGCATAGGCAATACACCCAAAAATCCGAAAATGATCTACAGCAGGTTTCCTTCCACTCCATGCTTCCTCTGGTGTCATATTTTGAACAGCAAATGTAGGACTTCTGTTCAAAATGTGAATACTCCAATTTACAGCTTCAGGCCAAAAGGATTTTGGAATTCTCCCTCTTGTCAACAAGCTTCTAACCATATTAAGGGTGGTTTTGTTTTTCCTCTCTGATTCACCATTTTGTTGTGGTGTATAAGCAGCTGTCAGCTCTCTTCGAATGCCATGATCTTCACAAAAAACTTCAAATTCGGTTGAGCAATATTCTCCACCACGATCTGTTCGGAGGGTCTTAATGGTGTTTCCAGTTTCATTTTCCACATAAGCCTTGAAGCTTTTAAATGCACAAAAAGCTTCTGATTTTGCATGTAAAAAATAAACCCAAGTTTTTTGAGTATAATCATCAATGAAGGTAATTAAGTATCTTTTACCTCCATTAGAACATGGTGTTATTGGGCCACATATATCGGAATGAATTAGCTCCAAAGCTACTTTTGCTCGCCATGACTTCCCTTAGGGAAATTGAGAACGATGTTGTTTGCCAACAACACATTCCTCACAAATTTGGGAAGGCATACTAATCTGAGGAAGACCTGCCACCATATTTTTCTGTTGGAGGGTCTTTAATCCACCAAAGCTCAAGTGGCCATAACGAAAATGCCACAACCAAGAAGAATCTTTTACTTCAGCTACCAAACAAGATTGCACACTTGTAATCTTCAATGGAAACAATCTGTTTGTACTCATTTGCACAATAGCAATGGCTCCTCTAGTAGGATCATAAATCTCACAAACACCTTTTTGAATAGTGATTATATAACCCTTTTCTTGCAATTAACCAGCACTTACAAATTGCTTTTCAAGTCAGGAACATAAAAAACATTAGAAATTGTTTCTACAAAACCATTCTTGGTTCTTATCTCTATATCACCCTTTCCCATCACCTTCAAAGTAGAACAATCACCAAAACGTATTGTAGAATGAAGGCATTCATTTAAATAAGAAAAAGAAGACTTACTTCCACACATGTGGTTACTGCAGCCCGTATCCACATACCAAACATCAGATTCAGGTTCCTGATTAGCTTGAACAGCCATTAACAAAGTTTCCACTTCCTTCTTTTCAGTAAAATTCAATTGCGGTTCCTTTTCTTTGTCTTTAGGCAGCCTAGTATAACATTTAGAACGATAATGACCAAATTTATGACATCTAAAGCACTCTACCTTGGATTTGTCAAAATGTTGATCTCGTCCTCTGCCTTTGCCCTGAAATTGACCATCATCGGCTTTGAAATGTCTGCTGCCATCTCTATTGCCTCGATCTCCCCTTCCTCTACCTCTACCCCTTCCTCTAGAGTTTGAGAAATGAGTAGAGATAGAAGCCTTTAAAACTTGCTCCTCTAAAGTTGAACTTCGGTTCATCTTCTGTTCATGGACTAGAAAGGAGCTCTGCAGTTCATCAAGAGAAAATGCATCTATGTCTTTCGATTCTTCAATGGAACAAATGACATAATCAAACTTTGGTGTCAAGGAACGCAATATCTTTTCAACAATGGTGACATCTTCCATCTTTTCACCATGAAAGCGCATTTTGTTGCTAATCTCCATAGTCCTGGCACAGTAGCTGGTGACAGATTCTCCATCCTTCATTTGTAGTGTCTCAAAATCTCTTCTTAAAGCTTGAAGCTATGCACGCTTCACTCTAGCAGAGCCTTCATATTTCTTCTTCATGGAATCCCAAATATCTTTGGAAGTTTCTTTGCTAAAAATTGTTTCCAAGATGGGACGATCAATTGCTTGGAAAAGATAATTTTTTGCCTTCAAATCTTTAAGCTTTCTCCCTTCCAACTCTGTTTTCTGAGCATCTGTCAAGACTGTATTTGGTGCTGGTGCTTGAATTCCAGATTCAACAATCGGCCAATACTCTTTGGACCATAGGAAATTCTCCATTAGCATACTCCAATGGTCATAGTGACCATCAAAACGTGGGTAGCCTGCACAAAATTTGAATCTGAAGCCATCAATACTGTTTGGGGACTCTCTCTCTCTTGCTTTTCTCACTAGCTCTGATACCATTGATACACTCTCTCTCTCTTGCTTTTCTCACTAGCTCTGATACCATTGATACAGAGTTAACAAAAAAACAAACTGATATAGAGTTAACAAAAAACAAAAAAGACGTGTTGAATTGTAAAGCTGAATGAATTTTATTGATAAGGAAAAGGGCCTATAAATAGGCAATACATCAGAATGCTTTATCTAGCATTAACCATAACTTCTATAAAATAGGAAAGCACTATCCACAACTCCTACAAACTAGGATAGCAACGTGAGGCACTTTCTCAGCATGAAATCTGGCTGAGATCAAATAACAAAATATCTAAATTAAGACTTGGTCAAACTACCAAATATCTAAAGATACTTCCAATAAATATTATAAAATAAAACATTTAAATCTTAACATTTATGCTAATGGAACCTGTATGGTATACATTCAACATATATTACATGCATGCTTTACAGCCTGTATGGAATTCAGTCACCATGGGTTTCTCTCATGTCAATTTATTTTAGATATTGGTTGGGAACTGTGATTATGCTTGTGTTTTACTTCAGGCAGTGGCAAACTCAACGTCAGCTACTTTCTTGCGCGTGGTCGGAAGTGAATTAATCCAGAAATTCTTGGGTGATGGGCCTAAATTAGTCAGGGAACTCTTTCGAGTTGCAGATGATTTTTCACCATCAATTGTCTTTATTGATGAGATTGATGCAGTTGGCACAAAAAGGTACTCAAGTTAATACAGCACTGTCATATTTCTGTCATATTTCTTGCCTGCAACCTCTGCTTTAGATAACATCTATGATTGAACCATGTTACCCAGGTATGATGCACATTCAGGTGGTGAACGTGAAATCCAGAGGACAATGTTGGAATTGCTGAACCAGTTAGATGGTTTTGATTCAAGAGGAGATGTCAAAGTGATTCTTGCTACAAATAGAATCGAAAGTCTTGATCCTGCCTTGCTTCGTCCTGGTAGAATTGACAGGAAGATTGAATTCCCTCTGCCGGACATAAAAACAAGGAGGCGTATTTTCCAGGTACTTTGATACAGAATGTGTAGAAATAGAATACCATTGTGAATGATAATACAATTCCTTTGTTTTTCACTATAAAGATCTTATGACTTATATGTTCATGTTTTTGGCAGTTCAGATACACACATCAAGAATGACATTGGCAGATGATGTCAACTTAGAAGAGTTTGTGATGACTAAAGATGAATTTTCTGGGGCTGATATCAAAGCAATTTGTACTGAGGCTGGCTTGCTTGCATTAAGAGAGCGCTGTATGAAGGTGACACAATATTTCTTGCTTAGTTTTAACACATACATGAACGTTCTCCCTGTGATGTTGCTTAACACATACATTGGCAGATTTTGTTTGTTCTTGCTTAGTCTTAACTTCACTTTCATTTCATATGTATATTTTGTGTTGAAGCATGTGCATGGAGGGTAGGGGGTGCACGTGTGCATATAACCCATTTCACAAATACATTATACATGCATGCATTTAAACTCTTCAATTTGCCTCATGATGCTTGGAGTTTAATAGCTGCCACTTGATGCAATCCTAGCCTCTATTTTATCTTATATAATGCCATGTTCTGGTACTAGTCTGAACGAAGTATGCATGGGTGCATTGTTCTCAACTTTTGTGGGTCTGGGTTATTATTGATGAAGGATATTGGTTGATTAATCTATTGCTGTTTCCTTGGATTGGCTCATCTCTTTAATTGTTTGACCTGATTTGATTACTTGTTAACATCTTTTACGTTTGCTTCAGGTGACACGTGCAGACTTCAAGAAAGCCAAGGAAAAAGTGATGTACAAAAAGAAAGAAGGGGTGCCAGAAGGGCTCTATATGTAGAAGGTGGCCTGTTCAACTGGCCGGAAAATACATGTGCATCTTCTTTGTTGTTTTTAGCTTTTGATGTCAAATTAATTTGATGTGAAATATTTGGCTGAACAGTAGAATGCTAAGTTGCCAACACCTCTTTTTGGACATCACTAACTAGTATTGAATTTAGGCACTGCCATGGGTTGACTAAGAAATTTTAATTTGATGAGTTCCCTAATCGAGATAGGAACCCTTATTTTAGGATTTGCATGTTTTAGCCTTTTAGGCTAAATTTTAACCCAAAGTGGGATGTATTTTAGTTTTTGGATACGACAAGCAAGATAGTTAATTACATGTTGGGCTCAGAGTGCCCAACAAAGTTTACAAAAAAGCATGAGGCAATGCCTAGTCCACACCGACACGAGGCCCAAGGCTTTTAGATTCACAACAAAACAACTAAATATAGAGCAGTGCTCTCGATCCTCTACAAGTATAGGGCAGTGCCAAGGGACTGTTATCTTCTCCAAAACTGATTTGAAGTGTGTCCTGTGTCAAAATAATTCTACTGTTAAAACCTGGACTTTTTGTTTGACATATAGTGTTTCTAGTTGCAACTAATGTGGTGTGTATTAGTCTATTTAGGCCCAGTGGATCATTTTAGGCTCTTCGTTTGGGCCAAGTGATAGAGCTACAGTCTCGCTCGCCCAATATGTAGTGCGTGAGTGGGTTTTGTCAGGGCCCTCAATTTCAAGCATTTTTTATCTTCCCCCTCTGTAAATCCTTTGGTTATATGGGATCAAAGTATAATTCGTTGTTTCAAGTAAAATCTAAATATGCATTTCTTAAAATTCTAATATTAAAACATGAAATTATTTAAGTTGTCTTTAATCATTCAAATCATTAAAAGCCCTCAAATTCCAAAACTAAACTATGAAAATTTAGAAAAGTTAAAAAAATATGGGTCATGTTAACGAGTGCCGTATGACATTGGTTATCAATCCAATTAAAGAAAGTTTTTATGGGAAAAGAAAAAAAACAATCAATGTTTTGACAGTTTTTTTTATTTCCCATAAAAATGATGTCTAAAACTTTCTTAAAATAGATTCTTAACCAATGTTCCAACGGCACTCATTAACATTTCCCAAAAAATATAATGAAAGATTTCTTACCTTTGGGAATTGGGATGCTTTGATGATATTGGTTCTTGAAATTTTTGGTTTGGGAATATTTATAACTCCAAAGGAGGTTGATTTCAGAATGAAATATATATATATATACACATTCTCTCTCTCTCTCTCAGAGAGAGAGAGAGAGAGAGAGAGAGAGAGAGAGAGAGAGAGAGGGGTTGTCTTTGTCTACAAGTTTATAATTCACTCATTTACTTCAATTAAACTCACTAATTAAATTTCTATCCCTATATTATTATTATTGTTAGAAATACTGAATAATTGTATTGTATTTCTTGATCAAAGAATGTACATGGGTGCTTTTATATAGGAGGCATATGTGTGCAGTACAAGTAAATATGTGTGCTATACAAGTAATCTAACTAGGCTTAAAGTTCACAATATTATACACGTTAACAGTCCCCCTCAAACTCAAGGTGGATGTGAGACCAGCTTGAGGTTGTTAACCAAATCACAAAGGCGTCCCTTAGGATGTGACTTGGTGAAGATATTAGCAAGTTGATCTTTGGAGGAGACTGAGAAGAGCTTGAGAGCACCGTGGACAAAATGATAACGGATAAAATAACAATCAATATAGATGTGTTAAGTCCGTTCATGGAAGACATCATTGTGAACAATATAAAAGGCATTCTGGTTATCACAATAAAGAGGAGTAGCAGAGGATTTGGACACACCTAAATCCTTAAAAAGCCATCGTAGCCTAAGGAGCTCAGATGTGGTATCAGCAATGGCAAGATATTCTACTTCAGTACTGGAGCAAGCCACAAAATTTTATTTCTTACTTCGCCAAGAAATCAAAGAAGAACCAAGAAGAAAGCAATAACCAGTAGTGGACCTGCGATCAGTGGGATCTCCTGCCCAATCAGCATCAGAGAATGCACGAAGTACAAAAGGAGACTGAGCTGAGTAGAAAAGGCCA
Organism: Quercus suber; assembly: GCF_002906115.3. Classification (NCBI taxonomy): domain Eukaryota; kingdom Viridiplantae; phylum Streptophyta; class Magnoliopsida; order Fagales; family Fagaceae; genus Quercus; species Quercus suber. Next base: position 524,951 of record NW_027069860.1, on the reverse strand, counting down.
TGGAAGAGAGTACATTTCAAGTATCGTAGAATACGCAGAACAGCAGCATAGTGAGTCTATTGTGGAGCAAACATATACCGGCTCACCTGATGAACAACATAGGAAATTTCTGGACGAGTAACTATGAGATAAACTAGGCTGCCAACCAATCGTCTATAAAGAGAGGGATTAGACAATGGTTTCCCCCTCGAGGGTGTCAGATGCGCATTAAGTTCAACTGGAGTGTTAACAGTTTTGTTGTCAATGAGTCCAGCTCGAGACAAAAAGTCAAATGCATACTTGGCTTGAGTAATATAAAGACCATCTGTGGAACGAGTGATTTCAAGACCTAAGAAATAGCTGAGATGTCTAAAATCTTTCATCTCAAACTGCTGACTAAGAAAATCCTTGAGTTCTTGAATGCCACCGAGGTCATCACCAGTTATGATCATATCATCCACATATAGGAAAAGCAAAATAGTGCATTTATCATTGTGACGAAGAGATAAGGCAGAATCATAAGGACTGACAGTGTAACCTAAGCGAAAGATGGTGGAGCTAAACTTGGCAAAACCAAGCTCGTAGAACTTGTTTAAGGCCATAAAGTGCACGTCGAATGCGACAAACCTTGTTTGTTTCAACAGAAAGACCAAGAGGAGGTTGTATATAGACTTCTTCACTCATATCCCCATTAAGGAATGCATTTTTAACATTCATCTGAAAAAGGTCCAATTTACTAGCAGCGGCAATAACTAAGAGGGCACGAATAGATGAGATACGAGCAACTGGAGCAAAAGTCTCTTCATAATCAATCCCATACTCCTTTGTAAAACCTTTTGCAACAAGACAAGCCTTGTAGTGCTTAATGGACCCATTAGAGCGAGTCTTGATCTTATATATCCACTTACAACTAACCACAGACTGTCTAGGAGGGAGAGTAACCAGATCCCAAGTATGGTTTTTGGTTAATGCATCAATTCTTCTTTAATTGCAATCTTCCATAAAGGGTCAGTGGAGGCCTTACGATAGGTTTGAAGCTCATGGAGTGTAGCAAGGGCAGTGTAACAATGATAGTCAAGTAAATGTCTAGGAATGGATCTTACCCGGGTTGAGTGGTGAGGTGGAATGTCTTGTGAAAGATCTTCAGGCGGAGCAAAAGCAGGGGACCCAGGCTCAAGGTGGGGTAGCTCGTCATCAATTTGTTTATCTTCAACCTGTCTAAGAGAAGCATCAAAAATATCTGGAGATTGGATAGAGAAGTCCAAAGGAGGATCAAGAGTATCTGTAGAAGGAACATGAGACTCATCTAGAAAGATTTCTAAAACAAAGGAGTTAGTCAGGGAAAAACAAAAGTGAGAGAGTTCAACAAACAAGCGGTGTTCCTAAAAGACAACATTTCGGGAAACATGAAGACGATGAGAGATAGGATCATAGCATCGATACCCTTTTTGAGTTTCGCTATAACCAAGGAAACAACAAAGTCTAGATTGAGGCTCAAGTTGTTGTGCTCATGAGGCTGAAGAAGAATGAAACAAACAGATCCGAAGGAGCGAAGGCAATGATAGTCAGGAGGTGACCCAAAAAGGCGATCATATGTAGTCTAATTATGGATGACAACACTTGGAATGCAATTAATAGCATGAAGAGTGGCTTCACCCCAAAATGGGGCAGGAACTTTAATAGAAAGAAGAAGAGCACGAATAGTGTCAAGAATATGACGAAGTTTTCTTTCAGCTCGACCATTTTGCTAAGAGGTACCTAGACAGGTTAGATGATGTACAGTGTCATAGGAATGTAACAGTGCTTGAAAAGCATATTGAGTATATTCAAGAGCATTATCAGATCGAAAAGTTTTGATACGTTTGGAGAATTGTGTTTCAACCATTTTTGCAAAGTCACTGTATATTGGTAAGATTTCAGAATGAAATTTCATAGGAAAGATCCAACTATAACAAGAATAATCATCAATAAAAATAATAAAATATCGAGATCCACCAATACTAGTAATAGGAGAAGGTCCCCAAACATCAGAATGAATTAACTCAAAAATACTATTAGAGATAGATTCACTGTTATTGAAAGGTAAAGCTGGCTATTTTTCAAACTGGTATGAAGTACAATCAAAATTATCTTTGGACACAGAACCCAACAGACCCTTTGAAGCTAACAGTTGTACCCCAGAAGATGGTGCATGACCAAGACGAGAATGCCAAAGTGCGAGAGAAGGTAAAGAAGAAACTGCAACAGCTGCAGTAGCAACAGAAACAGGAGTAACAGGTGGAAAATAAAGATTATCCGCAGAAAACATACGCCTAACTCTAGGACCGGTCCTAAGCTCTTGCCCTGTCCTCGGATCCTGCACAATACACTCAGAATAGTAAAAAATAAGGCAATATCCCAGTTCAGCTAATTGTCCCACAGAGCACAAATTATAGGATAGGTTAGGTACATGGAAGACCCTAGGAACAGAGAGGTTGGAGGTCGACACAAAACCTAGACTATTCACATGCATGGTGGAACCATCAGCTATATGAATATTAAGAGGACGTGGTGCAGGGTCAAGTTTGAAGAATAAGGACGAGTGAGGTGTCATATGATTGCAACAGGCATAATCAAAAAGCCAAGTTTGAGACTTACTGGGTAAAACTGAGAGAGTAGTGGAAAGAGATGCATTACCAGCCATACGAACAACCTAAGCTATGATATCCTGTAGTTCAGTAGGGGAGAGGTTGATAGTGGATCCAGAAGACTAGGACTCTGCTGAAATGGAAGGCATCGACGAAGTAGGCTTAGTATTAGCAACAGCAGCAGTAGATTTGTTGTGACGGTAACAAGTCTCAATGGTGTGGCCAAGACACTTGCAATAGTTGCAGAACTTTTTGTTGGTCTGCTTGCGACGATTGCTAGAGCCAGAGGAATCACCTGATTGCTGAGGTTGCTCTACAGGAGGAGCAGAAGGAGTAATAGCCAAAACATTGAGCTTATTCTGGGCTTGAAGGGTTGCAAGACGAGCTTTTTCTCTAAACAACTCGTTTACAGCAGTATCAAGAGAGGGAGGAGGACTGCGATTAAGAAGCTGACCTCGGATGGGCTCAAAGTCCTTGTAGAGTGACATCAGAAATTCATAGAGACGAAATTCATCTCTAACGGTAGCATATTGCTGAGCATCCTTTGAGCATGCCTAAGTTGGATCAGAAAGGTCAATTTGGTCCCAGATGAAGCGAAGCTGATCATAGTAGTCATTGATGGATTGCCCTGGTTCTTGCCGAAGTTGATGCAATTCAACCACTAACTGATATTTCATGGATCCGTGAGTAGTGGAGTATCTTTTGGCCAACATATCCCATACTGATTTTGTATCATCAAAGCTGCCCCAACAGATTGGAGATGGAGGGAATGAAAATGTTTTGAATCCATGTGAGGATCATGTGGTTATGACTATCCCATTCAATCATGCGACTGAGAAAGGCAGCATCTTCTTCACTTGCCCCCTTGACAGGAATAGTGATTACACCAGTATAATAATGTCAAAGCATGCGACCCTTAAAAAAACTGCGCATAGCTTGAGACCAAGGTAAGTAATTTTTATTCCCCTCCAATATAGTATTGATGAGGCGAGGAAGAAAAATATCATTTTTATCCATTTAGAGACACAGTATGCAAAAACAAACTGCAAAAATGAAATCTACATGAAATATTGGGTAAGGAGAACTTGGACTGAAAAAGTCAACCCTGAAGAAAAGTCAACGGTCAAAGTCAACGGTCAAAGTCAATGCGGTCAACGGTCAGCGGAGATGACGTGGCGCTGTCGTCAGCAAGCAACTGGATGCTAACGTAAGCTAGGGCTGACGTGGCACTGATGACGTCAACCTGGAGCTTAAGACGGCGTGTGGGGCGCGTGTGGTGCGTGGGCGCTGAAGCAAAACCTTTGGGTGGGGTGTGAGGGTGCGTGCGGTATCTGATGGCTGCGACGCTTCCACTAAAGTGTAGATCGGAGCAAGACGATCTTAGTGATACTTGCAGAAATGTGATCGAAGCAATATTCACGACGGTAACGACACGTGCAGTGGTCTGTACGGTGTGGGACTCCTCAACAGCAGCGGCTGTAGGTCCGAAACCCAAAGACAACGGCTGGAAAACATCAAAGGTTCAATGGCAAAAGGCTGCAGCGACTGTTGTGACGGCAGAAGCAATGTTGAGAATGAAGTAACACTAATAAAGACAAGACTGCTAAAAAAATGTCAGAGCAGTGGCTTTGATACCATGTTAGAAATACTGAATAATTGTATTGTATTTCTTGATCAAAGAATGTACATGGGTGCCTTTATATAGGAGGCATATGTGTGTAGTATAAGTAAATATGTGTGCTATATAAGTAATTTAACTGGGCCTAAAGCCCGCAATATTATACACGTTAACAATTATTATTATTATAATAATAATAATAAATAAATAAATAAAGCTTGTTAACAAAATGTAGTAAATTTAAAGGGTTATCCTACGGAATTTTTAAAAAATTAATCATAGATATTTTTAATTTTGAATGATAAATGAGGTCCTTTTTGATAAATGAATGATTTGAAATACATTGATAAACAATTTTTGGTTTTGTTTTCTTTTGTTTACACACAAACAATAATTTTTTTTTTTTCGAATGCTAATTGGAATGGAAGTTTTGTTACATAAACACTCTATAATGGCATATTGCACATTTTTAGGTGAAATGTTTTGTCATGGTTTGCTGTGTGTATGATTGGTTTAGCCTTTTTATTACTCCGTATTATTTAAAATTTTAAAAGAAAATGTATATAATTTTTAAAAAGTTACTGTTTATACATATACATACATACATATATATATATATATATATCTATATCAGACAATGTACAATTTCAAAAGAAACTATAATTTTTCTTAAACTTACTTTTATAGCAAAATAAATCAATAAAATAAAATCATACGAGGCAAACACTAAAAAGCAACAAACACGCAAGAGATCCAACCTGAAATCAGAGAATATTACTCTTTAGCATTTAGTGTAATATATCAGAGATACAATTTAGGTTTGCCTATTATTATACAACGTATATGTTTTCTTTTCAAGTCTATCATTTTTTTTATTGTGATGATACTGATGAGACATATATATATATGATTATAAAGCTCTATGTTCCGAGCTAGGACAAAGCACCTTAAGATTGGTTTTTATTTTGTTAAGGAAAGGATTGCCAATGGTTGCATTGTATATGCTATGTATCCCACAAAAGATTGGTTAGCCCATATTTTCATCAAGGTGCTTCCTTTTGCCAAATTCTAGATGATCATATTCAACCTAAACCTTATTTCAAATTATACTTCGTTATTGAGCAAAAAAAAAAAAAACAAATTGTGCGCGAATTATTGCAAGTGAATTGTATACATATTTGCACGTATTGAGAACATTTTGTGTAATTATATGTGTGGGGCTAGAGAGTTAGATAGCCCTAGCCCATTTCAAACCAGGCCCGAAGGCCCACGCCGAGGACGTACCTAGGGTCCGAGGAAGAAAGTAAGAAGCCCAGGTGCCCGAGAAACGACGCCGAGGACAACTATGTCCTTGGACAGCCGAGACCATAAAGCGGACAGGCAACACACCATCAAGGGGAATCTTCCTAAATATCCAAAGAGAAAAGAGCAAGTACCACACGTAAGCAATGGAAGCATGGTGGAGGAGCAAGTCCAGGATGAACTATCACCTCCACATTAAATACCCACAACTAATGTCCTGGCCGCATTAATGAGGAGAGGACTCCAGAACAGTGCTGTCTTGGTTGCTGCAACCCACAGGAAGAATGGGAAGGTGGCTGATGGGACAGACACTCAAATAGTGGCCTGGTTGCTCAACAAATGTAGGGCTAGGATCGATTGAGAGAGGGATATATAATGTGAGGAACCCCTCTTGAAAAGGGGGGGGGGGGGATCTGGAAAAGAGAACACTGTAGCACCATGTATTCTCCTAGAAACCCATGTATCGAATCACTAAAGAAGTAATAAAAACTGCAAGCTCCCAAGAGGAGGGCCGAGGAGCACCATTGTTCATTCTAATCCACGTTCATACTACTTAAATCCACGAGCAACCATGCATGGTCGTTGCATTTCTCACTAGGGCCCAGTTCTTGATCCCGCTCTCTACAAATTCATTGCAGGGCTATCTGGGCTTGGGTCAATTCTCTCAATACGTAGAAGTGCCCAAAACCCGGTCCCTACAATATGTGTCATTCCTTAATGCAGTTGGTATTTATGCCATTCTTCATATAGTTGCTATAAATACACAGTTCCACACCCATCGTATGTGGGGCTGACAGAGTGAAATTTTTTATAGTCATTCTTTGCCTATTGATACTAAGAGTATAGGATTTCTTATGCATTAGATCCCAAATGCCTTTTTCATACAACATTTTAGAATGTTTAAGTAAATCATCTTTATACCATGTATTAAAAGCCAAATATATTAACTTCGAACACTAATTACTTGGGATAGTTTTAACAGATTTTGGTTTCCAAAGTAACACCATTTGCAGGTACCTTACAGAATCAGAGGACATACCAAACCAATGTCACATAATCACATCTCGAAAAAAGAAAAAAAAAAAAAGGAAAAGAAAACTTAAGCGATAACACATATTTAAATATTAGACACCCCTGCTTATGTTTCAAGTAGTGCCAATTTGATTTTGTTAACCTCGGTCACAACGTCTTTGATGTCTGGTCTTTCATCTGGTGATTCTTCAGAACATCTTAAGCCTAATTCGAAGATAGATAAAAGAACAGTTTGCATACCAGTTACATCTCTTCCATCTTCAATCCTGAGTAAACTGTCATCCACGACTTCCATTTTATCTGGAAGTGATGCAATCCATTGCCTCATAGCTAGTTCTCCAACAAACATTTCATCAGTGGGTTTCTTTCTTGTGATGATCTCCAACAATATTATTCCATAACTATAAATGTCACCTTTGGTTGACACTCTCCCTTCTGAGCCATACTCTGCCAAGCTCACATTTGTCAAAGATGTCGATAAGTTAATGGTCCACATGCTTGTCAACAGGAGAGAGAATAAGTTTATAAAAACAACCATTCACACATTCATGCAAGTTTTTTATTTTATTTTTAAATCTTGTTTATTGTATCCATCCATTAGCAATATATTGATGTATATATGTAGATTTGATTTATTGAAAAAAAAATTATGATATGATCAAGATGTGTCCATTTGCTATTATCTTTATTCTAATAAAAATAAAAATACATTTGATATTATGTTCTTAGGGTTTACCTTTGTTATAGGAGTATATATGTATATATATTATTCTCTGCTTCAATTACCCAAGATAAATCTGAACACATTTACATCTCCTAGGGAGGTGGTTTAGTGGTAGGAATCCAAATAATCCATCACACATGAGAGTCTTGGAATTGTGGGTTCGACTAGTGGCAAGTCTCATTTGTTTCTAGGTGGTTTCATGCCATAATACAATACTGGGTTTAAGTGGTGTAAAAATAGCAACCATACTTGCAAGTTTTTATTTTTTATTTTTTTTTTAATTCTATAAAATATAATCACATCTTCGAGTACCTACCTATCCATTTGTGTCTTCATTTCCAATAAACATAGCAATACAATATTTTTCACAACTTTTATTTTAAGTATTGACATCACCAGATCAACCATGACCACTATATTGTTTAGTGTCAATGGCTATAAAGTTGGCTCTAATTAATATGTGGCGTAAGGCAAGCCAAACATTACCGTAGTTCTATTAACAAGTCCAATATTGAAACTCACACTAAATTATTTTATTGAACAAATTCATATTTGATTAGTGAGCATGGCTCATATAACAAATGGCCTTAATACAAATTATTTATTTACTTTCTTAAAATAATAATTTTATAGAATAAATTAACACCAGTAACCCTTACATAAGAGAGACTAACAAGTAATTAATTAATTATCCATTGAACCAGTCACACAATAGTTTAAAGTGTATGTTCATATGTATCTAATGCAATTACAAAACTAAGCTATGAACTACCAAACAAATTGTTAATATTTAAGATTGTATCTATTAAAGCTATGTACAAAATTAGCCTAGTAATTAAATATATAGACAAATGTGAATTCATGTACCTAGTGCGATGTAGCCAAGTGTACCGAGAGTTTTGGTTTGCGTTGCGTCCTTGTTTAGGGCTAAAATTTTTGCAATGCCAATGTCACTAACATGTGCAACCATGTCCTCATCCAAAAGAATATTGGAAGGCTTCAAATCACAATGCACCACAGATTCTGATTGACCACTGTGGAGATATTCCAACGCTAATGCAACATCAACCATGATGCTTACTCTTTGGACAAGATTCAAGCAGTTGTTATGAGAGTATAAGCACTTTTCAAGGCTACCATTTGACATGTATTGAAGCACCAAAGCTCTAAAATCAAGGTTGGAGCATGTACTAATAATGACTTTAACAAGATTCCTATGTCGGATTGCCCTTAACACCTTGCATTCAGTATCAAAACTTTTGAAAGCACCCTCCAATTGCAGGTTTAGAACTTTGACAGCAATGATAGTCCCATCAAACAATATCCCTTTGTACACAGAACCAAAACCTCCTGTTCCAAGCAAGTTGCTCTCACAAAAGTTGTTTGTTCCATGAGAAAGCTCTTGATATGATATCATTCTATGATCCACTGTAGGCAATGTGATAGGCAAACCTGGAATCTGCATGTTACATTGTGGATGCCTTCTTCGCATTATGACCAGTGATGCAAAGATTATAATTGATGCAATGACAGGAACAATATATTTGAGCAAAACTTGTTTCACCCTTGATCCAAGAGAAGTTGGACTTGTACAAGGTGGAACTCCAAAAATTGGATTCCCACATAGTGCTTCATTACCTAAAAATGATTCTGCGGTGAAGTTTGCAAAAGGTCCAGTGGATGGAATCTCTCCCGATAGCTTATTGAAGGACAAATTCAAATACTTGAGAAATGGAAGTGTCTCAAGAGATTTTGGAATAGCACCGGAGAGATTATTGTTTGAGAGATCCAGCTGATCCATTCCCCTCAATTGTCCAAAAGATTGTGGAATGTTTCCTTGGAATGAGTTCTTTGACAAGTTTAGATAATGTAGGCTCTCAAAAGCATCAATGATACTGGGAATATTTCCAGTAATTTGGTTACAGGATAAGTCCATGACTACAATAGTGCGCAATTTTGTCATGCTCAGAGACAAACTTCCGCTGAGGAAGTTCGATGATAAATCCAAGAATAATAGGTTTTGAAGACTCCACAAATTCAATGGGATTGATGATGTCAGTGCGTTATAACTCAGGTTGAAATTTTGCAAAAGACTGAGGTTTCCAATGCAATTCGGGATGGATTTTGAGAGACTGTTAATAGAGAGCGACAATTCTCCCAGGTTCTTTAATTGACAAAGTTGTTCTGGAATGGATCCTTCAATCAAGTTCTCGCCAAGAAACAATCTTTGCAAATTCTCCAATCCCCCCAATGTGGACGGTATGTTTCCGGTCAAACTATTACCTGACAAATCAAGTAAGTTCAAGTTTTTCAAGGAACCAATTCCCATTGGAATTTGACCCTTTATTTGGCTTCCACTTGCAACAAAGACTTTAACCGAAAGTGAAAAATTTCCAATGGCATCCGGAATTGTAATATTCAAGGGATTGAAGGATAAATATAGCCTCTCCAAAAATCTGCAATTAGTTAAAGATAAAAGGAAACTATGCTCTTGATGTCCAGGCTCCGCTGTCAGCTGATTTTTACCTAGACCAAGCCATTTTAGATTTTTTAAGTTCCCAAGATTTCTGGGTAAATGTCCTGAGAGAAAGTTATAATTAAAATCTAATATGGAGAGGCTGGAAAAATTTGAAAGATGCGATGGGATATGGCCACTAATTTTGTTCATATCAAGTTCTAGAATTTCAAGATTAGGGCAAGAGATCCTAGTATCTAATGGAAGATTTCCAGACAAGGAATTTCCAGCAAAGCCGAGCTCTTGTAGAGAGGTAATGTTGAAAATATTTTGGGGTATTGTCCCAGTGAGATCATTCATTCCCAATCCCAAAGTATTCAGATTTTGGAGACGCCATAAATCACTTGGAATGCCACCTTTCACGTTGTTGCCTCCGATGCCAAATTCTTGTAACATCAACAAGTTGCTTATGAAAGGAGGTATATTTCCAGTTAAGTTGTTAGCATCAAGATAGAGCACTTCAAGCTTTTCTAAACTCCTAAAACCTTTTGGAATACTTCCATCAAACTTATTGTATGACAGAGATAAGACAGAAAGCTCTGTACAATTATTAAACTGTGAGGTGAGCTTACCGCTGAATTCATTTTGGGAAATATACAGTCCTTGAAGATTAGGACATTGGGTGCAAAGATTCATTGGAAGGGCTCCTGAGAAGTGATTGTATGAAAGAGCAAGAGCAGTTAGAAAAGAGGAGTTAAAGATATCAAGAGGAAATGGACCAGTAAGGCTATTGTCTTCCAAAACCAACATCTCTAATGACAACATATTGCTGAGGGACAATGGAATTGTACCCATAAGATTGTTTAAACTAAGATCCAATTCGCGAAGCTTTGTTAACATGCCCAAATCTTGTGGAATGTTACCACTAAAATTGTTGCTATAAAGATATAAATATTCAAGCTTCTGGCAATTAGAAGTTTCCTCAAGCGGTGTAGATGACTAATCTCATGGGGCAGAAAACCACTGAAGCTGTTGTTTTTAAGATCAAGTGAGACTAGGAAGGAAAGGTTGGCAATATGAGGGGAAATGGTGCCATGGAGACCCACGTAGGAAAGGTTCAAGGCTGTGACTCTTTGTCTGCGTCGGCTGCAAGAGACCCCAACCCACTCACAGAAGTTTGTTGTTGTGGACCAGTTACCACCAGCAAAGACAGAATCGTTTGGGCTAAAAGTGATTTGAGATTTGAAGGCAATGAGAGCTGATTGATCCGTAAAGTTGTTGGAAGATTGGGAAAACTGAAGTATGCATGGCTGCATTAACAGAAAAGCCAACAGGAGGAAAATGTATGAACTTTCCATTAGCATAATGTGTGTGCACGAGAGAGACAGAGAAGGCTCTTTGGAATAGGATAGTCTTGCCGTTTCATTGGTACAGCTTATTAATACAAAATGATTTCGGATGTATCATATTCATGATGGGTATGCAACATGGTTATTCGACCATATGTGTGAACATAATATAAATTTTTTCCACTTTAACAGAAGTGGCATGTCCCAAAATTATAGTCCCGTCAATGTAGACGGAGAAAACAGAGGGATAAACACGAGACATCTATGGAACATGACATGGATAAATTATAGTGGTTGTAAGATTTTTTCTCGCTGAAGTTAGGCTCATCTCAATTAGAATCCGTTTTTTCTATTTTTAATTGGTAAATTTACAAACGCGCTTAAGGAGATGCCCTTTGAACAGACTGGTTGACAATCTCACTTGGAAGTTGGAATTCTACTCTATCATCATCTCACTTCCATAATTACTTTCTCACTTGCACCACAATAAATAATGTTATTCTTACGTGTGGTTATATTGACCATGAAACAAATAGTTGAATTAATTGTCCTTAAAAAAGATAACATTGGTTTTTTTGTATTGATCTATATAATTATGTGGTTGAATCTAATTGAGAAACTTAATATAAATTACCTAAGAAATTATTTTTAGGTTTAGCCCATGTTTAAAAATTGTATATTTATTGGTTGCTAAGAGCCAAATGTGGTATAGATTATGATGCACGGACATTTTATTTAGGGTGTCCTACCTATGTTGTATCAATGTTGTATTTGTGTCGTAACAGTGTCTTATTTGCTGTATCATATTATAATTTTTTAGAAATTGCTCATGTGGTTGTATTGTACCCGTACTCATACCTATGTCCGTGTCCGTGCATCCTCATAGGGTCTAGAGTTCGAATCTCCCTCTCATAGATCACAATAATAATTTATTAGTTTGAATGAGTTGGAGGCTACTTAAGGTGTATCTTCCCAACGTTAAGGCAATTTAGTTTGATGGATTTTTTTTTTCCTTGTTAAATTAATTAGGGTTTTCCCTTTTCCTAGTTGAATTAGGATTTTATTTTTCCTTTTACTAATTAAATTGTTTCCTATTTCTTGTAGAAGTAGGATTTTATTATTTCCATTTCTTAAAAGAATAAAAGAAAATATCTTACTGTAAATACTCTTTAGAAACATGTGGTGACTATTTAGTTGTTATTAATGAAATTTTATTTTCATAGTTCTAATTTTCTTTGCCTATTAATTTAGGGCTCTTGTAGACTTAGGCTTTATGGAAGGGTAGTGGCTATTGTGTTTTACCGATTTTGTTTCTAAATGCCTAAGCTACATCAGTTGGTATTAGAGCCATTGCATTAGATTCTATGGTATCTTCTTCACTTCTTTCTTGCTTGTGCCATTGTTTTATTTTCTCTTCCTTTCTTTTTTTTCTCGACACACTATTCTTATTGCTACACAACACTATTCTCTGCATGTAAATCTTTGTTTATTGTTCAACAGAATCTGAACATAGATTACATGTGAATGGTAACCGTATATATATAATATTTACATATGTACTATAGAAATAATCCAAATTTACATGAAATGATGTGGGTAATGTTTAGTGTTAAATGTGCAAAATATATCCCTCATGCTATTATACTTTGACTTATATGAGTGGTCTTAGCGAACAACACATTGCGAAGCACAATTTAATAAACAGCAAAATGATAATACCAACATCCATGCATGTAAAAAAATTTGCTAAGTGTAATAACCCAACCCAAATTTTTTGTATAATTTTCTTCGTTGGGTTAAGATAGAAATTTGAAGAAAACAATAATTTAAGATTTATCCATTTTTAGAAGCTGTCCTCTCCTTTTTTTTTTCTTTTTTTTTTGGTTTTGTTTGAGAAGACTGTCTCCTCCATTTTAAGGTGAATTATTTCCTAAAATTTTATCCCCACAAGTTTTTCTAAAGATATCTTGATGACCCTTTGGTGGCGTTTTGTAAAAATTCATGTTTTAGGATTCCTAAAAATGTTGAAAGATTCACACATTTAATTGCAAATCACACAAAGAAATCAAATACTAGGGGTATTTAGATCCCCTCTCAATGCCATTTTGTGGGAATGTGGATCCCCTTTCTAAAATGTGGGTATCCACATTTCCATCCCTGGATAAAGTTATGTTTTGTATAAAATGCTAATTTTACCCATTTTCTCTACCCTTATAAAATAAAAAAAATATCATTATTATAAATTGACAATTTAAATAATTGTTTTTGTATAATATATGTCATTTAAAAAATGTTATATTTTAGTTTTTTTTTTTTAATTTTCCATGATTTTATAGTTTACATTTTTTTTCACATAATTTATTTAGAGGAAGATTTATTTTTTATATAAAAAGACTAGATGTTGTGTTTATATAAATGGTATTTCGGAAAAATAAATAATTCTTATAAAATTCTTAGAAATAAACCAAATATAAAAATCTCATATTTTAGGATTTTTTCTTAGATTCCAAATCAAACCAAATATAGAGAAAATTGCATTCTCCGTCGTCACATTCCTAGAAATCTTTTTTCTGAATGCTAAGGATAATGCATGTGTATTCACTCATATCAAACACGACCTTTGGGTTGTTAATAAGTCACAAGGGTATTTGTATTTTCAATAGTTGGGTTATTTGAAAATTATGAAAGAAAAAGGACAAATTGGTAATTCACACAATATAATGAGTGGATCGCCGCTCATCCCTACTTTCTCCCTATGAACCCCACGTAGACCCCATTCCCCTTCGCCATCTCCAGCATTCTCTTTCGGTGGTTGCTTTCTAGCATTCTCATATGAAACCTCTAGGTCTTCTCTATGCTTGGCCATCATCAAAACAAAGGTAATTTTGATAATTCTTTGATAGGTAAGTTTTTTATTTTTTGAGGGCTTTGATAGGTAAGTTTAAATATGCATGTTTGTTAATAATGATGATCCAAGTGATATTAAGTTTTTTTTTTTTTTTTTGAGAATCAAGTGATATTAAGTTGGTAGCATTACTTGGGGTTTTGTGTGATATTTTCATGCAATTAGTTTATTGCTTAGCCATTAATTTGATTTATGGTGAGGGGGATTTGAAAACAATTTGAGGATTGGGTTTTCTTGGGCAATCTTATGGGTTTTTAATCAAGTTATAAAATACCACCGCACACTATTGTACGATAAGTTCAAGTCTCCAGAATGGAGTTTCACACACATATATACTTAATTTAGACTATAGTTGAATTTTTATCTTGTATAAAAAAAAAATTATGTTAAAGAATAGGGTTGTTGTAGCTGCCTATTTAGACTCATGTGACTGTGGCATGTCAAATGTTTGATAAATATCCTCCATGAATTATGAGGTTGCATTTACTTGACTTGAGGTTGATATGATTACTATATGCCAAGTTATGAATATAAGTATCCAATCTTGGTTATTAGTACATGTTGACTTTAAACCAGGAGTTGGTATAGTCGTTGAATTTGTGACATTGAATAATTCTAAAAAAATCATACTTTAATTGGATAATTTTATATCTTGCCAACTTGAACAACTGTGAGTGATTAGAATTTGTTGCCTTTTGCGACCCACCATTTTACATTATCACTCACAATTGCACAAATAAATAAGTTGTAAAATTGGGTGTGAAAATAATTGTCCTTAGGTGAACTCTTCGAACCTCACATTCATCATTAGTACGGGTGAGAGACACTATTACTTTACTGTATGACTTTGAGGATAATTTGGAGTGGTTGTAATTTATGTGGTTGTTGGTAAAAATTAGCTCTATAGAAGAAAGACCCTAATTATTTCTGTATCTATCAATACATGTACCACTCATATTCTCTTAAGTAACAACTTTTACATAATATGACAAACGCATAATTCTCATCACTCCTCTGGAAATTTTGGTGATTAAAAAATACAACAACCCTGAATTAGTATATATGAAACGTTGTCCTTTTTAAAAAAAATAGAAGAGCCTTTAAGTACGCCCAACGCCTTTGCGAAGAAGCTAGTGTGTGTCTATACATATATAACTCTTTTATATTTAAATATGAATTAAATAATATTTTTTTTAATTTTTAATATTATCATTATTAATTATACATTTATTTTTCTGCATCTTTTGAGATGTAAAATTAATAATTAAGTTTATGTGATAAATGAAAATAGATCTTTTACATTTTACTGTAATCCCATTCAGCCTAGAAGCATATCTGATTTTGCTATAAAGATTAGTAAACAGGTAACACAATCTATAAAAGATAGAAACTTATAAAACTAGCTGACTAAATAAAAAAATTATCTTGCTTTTCTACAATACATGTTGGGGAATTCATTAAAAAAATGTTGGGGTAGGCAAAACTAACAAATAAAACCTTTTTTTTTTTTTTTTTGCTTCTTTACACATAACGTGTAAAAAGACTTAAAAATCTAAATAAAAAGTGTTGTAGCATTGAATGGATAAGCATTGAGTGGATAACAATAAGTCACTAATTTTTATTATTTAAATATTTTGGGACAAATATATTATTTTAATTTTTTGCTAAGTGAAAAGCCCTTTATAAAGAGGACATTTTTTATTTTTTATTTTTATTTAGGGGTCTTAGGCAACTGCCTCAGTCGCCAATATGGTTCAACCCGCCTTGCCAAGTAATTGTGGAATGGAGATAATTACTTGGCAAACAAAGTTTATTGGCGATGTTAGCAAGGGCATATATAATTAATTGACAAACAAAGTTTAAAAGGTACGCATGAAATCGTAGACCTTGACTACTTAAATTGCACGACAGGAACATGGCTCTCAACAGAATATTCTGCTACTTGTTTCTAGGGGAAGAGAGATGCCGACGGCTATGGAAAAATTGGGATTGACTACAACTGATAACAAGAAGATAGCTACTGTTCTGAATTTGATAATCATCTTCGCAATCCTAGCTGGACAAGAGAGTAGTTAGTTTCGGAACATTAGGAGCAATATTTAACAAATACAAATTCTCTGTAACATTTTTTTTGTTTACAACTCTATGTTCCACTAATCACAATTTGCTATGTAACATTATAGAATACTACTGCATATCATTAATACAATGATCACTCCACAAGTATAAGTCCTTGTAGAGTGTGAGGGGATAAGGGCTGAGGTTCAAGTTTTCAAAAGGAAACTTCACACATATACACTTAGTTTAGGTTATAATAGAATTTCTATCTTTTATATAAAAAAAAATAAAAAAATTGTGTTAAAGAATAGGGTTGTTGTAGCTGCCTATTTAGACTCATGTGAGTGTTGCATGTTAAGTGTTTGATAAATATCCTCTATGAATTATGAGGTTGCATTTACTTGACTTGAGGTTGATATGATTAGTATATGTGAAGTTATAAATATGAGTATCCAATCTTGGTTGTTAGGACATGTTGACTTTAAACCAAGAGTTGGTATAATTCGTTGAATTTGTCACATTGTATAGTGGCACTCCGCCTTTATGATATTTTGTCTTGTGGGTCTGGGTTGACTTTTCTAATTTTGGAGCAGTATACTTTGTGACAGGCCTCGTCCTTAAAAGGTTCAGTGTTTGTGTTTCTAGGTTTCGAGGTACTTAATTGGCGGTGGACTCCGGGGAGGAGCTACCTTAATGCTGCCACCCTCCCTCCGAAATTTTAATTTTCTTCTTCTGTTATGGTAATTTTAGGCTATGGGTATGATCCAACAAGGAAGTAATAGGCAATTTGACAACAATTTTTTGCTTTTTCATTTTTCTTGTTCTTTTCATACTTGAATAATTCTAAAAAAAAAAAATCATACTTATTTGGGTAATTTTATAACTTGTCGACTTAAACAATTGTGAGTGATCAGAATTTGCTGCCTTTTCACTACAAAAAAAAACTGCCTTTAGCGGCGTTGTTTTTAGTGGCATTCACAAAAAAAAAATGCCACTATAGGCATATCTATAGCCGCATTCAAGGCTTTATAGTGGCGTTTTAAAACACTGAGCCTTTAGCAGTGTATCCAAGGGCCTATAACAGTGTTTTAAAATTGCCACTGTAGGTCTTGAGTCTTACAAGGGCCTATCGTGGCGTTCGGAAAGCGCCACAATAGGTACAGTTGAAGAAAAAAAATTTAAAATAGGGGACTATAGCAGCACTTGGAAACGCCATTATAGGTCCCAAAAAAAAAGAATGCTAGCCAAAAAATAAAAAATATATATATTTGAAGGACCTATAGCAACATTTGAAAATTATGAAATAAGTTGTCTTTGGATTTATTGTTAAATTTTTCCTTGCGAAATAACAGGGCAATCTCACTTGAAAGATTTTTCGTTTTTCTTTTTTTCTTGTTTTAGTCGGTAAGTTAAATTACACAATAAACCATTACAAATTTGGAAGTCTATAGATGTGTGCGTCCCAAAATTCCACTCCTATCAACGTAAACGAAAAAAAAAAAAAAAAATTGTGGTTTGCATTCAAGGAATGAATGGGGGCCAAGAAAATGGAGAAAATAGAGAGTTATCAATTCACACATCCACACTAGACAAGACTTGTAGCGTACATGACAAGTAATAATTGGATAAGTTGTTGTGAATTGGAGGTGATCATGTGATGACAAAGAAGAACAACTATTTTTCTCAGTGATTGACTAATTGAAGTAGAACGATTAAAGTCCATATTCAGTGAACCTCTATGTTTCTATAAGGATAATAGACCTACGTGGGAAGGTAATCAAGCCTATGATTCCATTAGAATATCATTTTTGACTTTATAGTAAAATCTATTTTTAGACGGTTATTTTTTTATTTATTTTTTTCATAATCAGAAAACTTGTACAGTACATGCCGAAGAAAAAGTGGCCAATTCATTGTGCAGTTGCTACAGCAGGACCCCAAACTTGTGGGGTCCACCCTTCATGCGAGGGAGAGGATGCATGTTACGAAAATATAATAGATTTTCTCGTTCGCAAGAGAGGTGATGATAGAGATGAATTTATTGTTCCTAGAGATATAGAATCTCAGTGCTTGACTAATGAAAGTAGCACGATTAACAGTCCTAGTCTTGGTGGATAGCAGGGTAGAGACCTACGTGAGCATGTAGTCAAGGCTATGTGCTTGCTTCTCGATCAAGTGTTTCCTCATAAACCCCTTTTCTAGTTTTATGAACTGCACATTTCACACTCATCATGGTGAAGTTATATTTTTCGTCCATAATTTTTCATGATTTATGAATTCTAATGCATAAAATTGTTTTTTTCCTCAAGAGGTACATGAACTATTTCTTTTCCCTTTTAAATTGATGATATATTTGTTTTTAATAAACAATTTTATGCATTCAAATTCATAAATCGTGAAAAATTATGGACGAAAAATAGAACTTCGCCATGATGAGTGTGACGTGCAGTTCAAGAGCTAAACAAAGATTAACTTCATTATATGTTCATTAAATTGATGTTTAATTCTTTTATTTAAGAATTTATTGTAACATAGAAAATTAATAGTTGATAATGATGCTTAATGGCAAAGTCATCTTATTGAGGACTATAAAGTTGTGGTTTCCAACTACATTGTGTTGGCTTTAATTTTGTGCCAAATTTGATTGTAATTTCTTCAATCATTTTCCCTGTATGTATGTGGGTTTATCTGTAAGGGATGAGTGTGAGAGATCGGTGAAGAATCAAGCTTTAAAAGTTGAATCAGTGGATTTCGCAACTGGCTTGCAAGTAGCTCACAAGAAGCAACCCACGAAAAGGCCACGTGTAGAGCACATGATTGAAAGATGAAGAGTCGTGTCAGGCTGTCAATTTCACGACTGTCTCTCGAGAAGGGCCAACCCGCGAAGGACCAACCCGCGAAAGACCCGCGAAAGTTTCTGTTTGGCAAAAAGTTGTGTTTGCTTTATCAAGTCTTTACTCACACTATATATACCCTCATTACCCACGAATTGTAATGAGTGCTTTTCAGAGAGAAAATCCTAGCAAATACACTTGAGAGTTAAAGATTGTTATACCCATAATCATCTACACATTTCTTTGTGGTTTTCCTCAAACTCCTACCTTTCCTTCTCTAAATCCTTGAGAGGTTGTTAACCCAAACACTTACTATACTCATTCTGAGTGTTAATGAGGTTTTGGTGTTGCTGGGAAGCATTGAAAGGAGTCATTCATTGGTAGATGCAATCGGGCTAAATTGCAGGATCTAGAAAACTAGAGAAGACAAAACTCCAAGAAACCTGTTGGTGGCAGGAGCTTGAAGGGCTCAAGTTCATGGGGTAGACTAGGCTTGAAGGGTCTTTTGTTATTCGTGTACTCCAAATTTATTCTCTAGTGGATCGATTTCGACTTGGAGGGTCGCGGAGAGGTTTTTCGCCGAGTTGTTTAATTTCCTCTTCAATAATACGTCTTGGTGTTATCTTGTGTTTACATCTCTCTTCTCTACTCTTTAAGCTTTCATTTTATTGTTGATGATGGATGAATGGCTTAGGGTGGTGTTATCGGTTCATTGCCCTTATTTACTCTTGTTCTGCACTTTGTCTAAGTTAGAATAAAAGTAATCTAGCTGTAATTTTTATTTGGGGGTTTGAACAAGCTCTTGGGTTTTACTACAAATCTGAGCTTTCAAGGACCAAAAAGAAAAAAACCTAAACAATCTCTTAGATAAAGTTAGACAACACATACCCAAATAGTGAAATCCCAAAATTTAAATTTTGGAGTCCAAAAATAAGCAACCAACTAACCAAAGTCTCATATTTAGGTATAGTGAAATAGTATTCACTCCTCTCATATTCATGGTAGACCTCACGATGAATTTAATAAATGGAAATGTGAGAGAATGGAGCACTATTCATTATTATCTAAGAATTCCTAAGAATTACTCGCAAACCGCACACACCAATTACTGTGCAACTTAACAAAAGACCATAACACAGGATTGTATATAGCGAATTACATAATATGACTAGATTAGTCATGTAAGTGCATACTTAAGTTTGGTGGCTGCATTTCTGGGGAAAGTGATCTACCACAATAACCACCACAGCGTTGAAGCGCTGCCTATTAACACTGCCATCCTTCACTCCCATGATCTCAAGTCTCATCATGGATCCCTGTGGGTTGCAATAGAACCCATCACTTTTCCTAAAGAGACAGGACCCGTACTTAAGAAAGACCTAAACCGGCCCATATTTAAATTTTTTGTAAAAGGAAATCTCACAAAAACTTTGAAGCTAATAAAGGTTCGACCCGTAACATTACACAATGGATCATCACTCACAGTAGATGTTTGGACTTGTCCAACCCCTCTAGGCTAGTTGAGTTTAGTCGAAGCTAGAGCTGGTTTAATTTACTAAAAAAAAAAAACTTCTATTGGAGAGGAAGTAACTTTTTTTGTTTTGGGTGGGGCGGTGTGGTATCTTGTATATTGCATTTTGAAATAGGAATTGAGTTTTTCTGACCACAACAAAATATCACAACATTTTATCAAATGTGTTAATCCTCTCCTCCATAAGTCAAGATAAAATAATATAAGTTAAGATAAAATAATATAAAGATTATTTCGAGACCCACCAAAACTGAAAACAAACTTTTTATGAAAAATGTTATAAGATTTTGTGAGATAGGGAGTGAGTCGGGAATTAGAACAAATGTTTTACATCAAAAGAAATACAATGTTGGCAACAGAGCGATAAGATCACATATTAGATTAGGTAATGTGATTACCCTAAAATGGTGGTAATATGAGATTACAACTAAGATTTATATAATGACTGAATTCCTTGAACGACCTTTCAGGGAATTCCAACTGACTTGTACTGGAAGCTGAATTGGCAAAATGCACTTATGGAAATAAGCAGGGGTCATCATTTTCATAGATGTTCCTCGAAGGAAAAAAAAAATCTTAATTCATAGATGAAAAGACATGTTTCAAGCCACATGAGCCACTATACATAATTTTTTTTTATTGATATTTTAATTCCCTTATCATTGCTCGACTTATATCTTCCACTCTCTTCGTGATATTTTTCTCCAATGTGATGCTGAAAATCAAGGCTATACATTGATCCTATTGAATTTCTTCTATTTGAATATGCAAGCTTCACAATCTAACCTTCAAACTGTGCATCCATTTCTTTCCAAAAGAAAAAACAAAAGTAGTGTGTCACAATGCAATCAGTTAATCAAAGCATCCAGATGACATCATGGCCAAGTATCACATTAACTAAGCCAAGGCTTGAGCCATTATAGAGCGATGAGATAGCTGCTGCTCATATAGCTCCCGGAAAATACGGTATTTGGCATCATGGAACTTCTTCACCTTTGGTTCTTTAGATGGATGAATGACCTGCAATATTCAAATGCATATAGTACAAATGGAATATCAATAACAGATGCCAATTCGAGAGGATACAATGCTAGCTCAGAATATTTGGGCAGAGGTGGCAATTTACCATTCATATTTCATTATTTCTTTCTCATGGGAAAAGGGTTAGCCTAAGTTGTTGCACTCTCTTTGCTTACCCTTAGCACTTCTAGTAATCTAAAATTGGGTAGTGATAAAGGCAGTCTACATAATGTTTGGAATATTATTACAAAACTTATTGACTCCACACTTATCCTTTATGGAAAAACCAAGATACAATTGTGCAAACCATCTATTATTAATCGTCTTGATACCAACCACGCAGGAAACAGAAGAAGAAAATCTATGAAAATTATAATTAAAAAAAGGGCCAACAATCCTCAATCATAGATGTGGATCCTGGACCTATGAATGGGGATCCCTGAAACTAACAAAGAAAAAAGGAAGTTTTTTTTTTTTTTTTTTTTTGGAGAAGTAATCATGTAAGTAATTTAAGTTTTTTTTTAATAGATTTAATTGAAGTAATTGAATTTAAATAGATAAAAAATACAAATAGAAATCAAACATTTTAATACAAATGGATCATGGGTGTTTAGAATAACATTTTTTTTTTCTTTTGTACATGAGGTAGTGGGTTTTTCGTGGAATGTTTGTTATTGTTAGCAAAAATTTGGGTAAGTTTAAGAATGCTAAATTACCCTTTTAACCTTTTTTTGCTTTTTTGTAGGGGAAAAAAAATTAAACTAAAGGGTATGTTATTTCAGAATTTGTGTGAGAATATTTAAGTATACAAAATAATGAAACCCAAATAGGAAATAATGTTATTAGTAGTAGTATAGAAGTATAGGTATATAGACAGATATATAAAAAACTAAATTACAAACTACACTCCTAAAATTTGAATGTTTGAATTTTACACTCTGAAATTTTAAAATTTGAATTTTGCCCCTAAATTTTTATTCAATTTGCGTCAACAATCCCTCCTCCGTATTTTCCATCAACTGCCACATTAGATTGCCACGGTATTTTGTTCATAAAAATCTTAGATTTCATTTTCAGTAATTAATTTTCCCGTGTATGACGTGGTTTCCAAACTAATGTCGTATTTATAAAGAAAATAACTACTTAAATTGCACGATTAAAGTCAAAGTCTTGTACCAATTAAATTAGACTTATTTTTCACTCTGATTGAAGGAAAGTTTCTTCACAATGAAGGTTGTACTTGTCGCCTGTCGGTTCCTAGCCACAATGATTAAAATATTAAAATTCTGAAGTTGCCAGTACTTGTATTTGTGAAAATTCTGAAGTTTGATGTGATCGGTACATATTTGTGATAATTTGATCCGTTTGAATGTCCATTCGGTGCAACTTTGTGTTATTAGGATTAAATCAATGAATTATGCTTGTGCCACATAAAGTGGCACAAGTTGTGCATAGCTCTTTAATGAACTGAACTTCTATTATATGACTTTAATCGAGATGATCTATTTTATTTTAAATTTGATCAAAATGATTTACTTCAACCTATTCGATGTTGTGATGATGCAATCTGACTTAATCATGTAGATATTTAGTTTAACTTGGTTACTTTAGAAACTTAGTCTTGTAGAATTTCTCGCTGTCTAGTTGTTAACTTGTGCATATTTCAAAAGTATTATTAAGTTCGTCGTTTTTAGACCCCATATCGTAGTTTATGAGGTCAAATAGCACTTCGAGCTAATGCAACTATCTCGAGAACAATCTCGAGGTAATATCAACGTATACATAACCATCTTGTATAACCTAAAAAGAATTAAGAAGTTAGAATTAACTTTTTGATCAAACATACTGTATAGAATACCAATGTGTTTCATTCATTCAATCTATAGTCACACTGCAGCCCTCTTAAAATTAATTAATTAATTAAAAGATGAGGGATAATCATAATTGGTAATTGGGCTAAATCAATATGTTTAGAGAGAAAAAAATTTTATATTTTTTACAACTATTGAGGTGACATAGTTTGATGGGTACTGATAAAAGTGAAGTATAATGGGCCATTGTGAAAATATTGGTGGTCTAATCAATAATATAACTTATCATGTCAAATTTTATGATAAATATTATAAAAATTATTGTGTATCTAAGTATTATTGTGACAATGAGCAATTGTACTCTAAGCATGCCCATTGATCAATGAGATTTATTTCTCATGTTCTTCTAGAAAAATGATTTATTTCTCACAATCTTTTATCAATAATCTATAATTAATTAATCTATATATCTATACATATCTAAAAGTTAAAGCGTAGCATTTATTGTTATTACACTTTTGTTGAGCCATATTATCCACTTTTTTACCCTTTTTTTTTTTAACTTTTATAAGCTGAAGTGTAGTATTTATAAGCTGAAGTATAATATTTATTGACAAAAATTTATGTTACCTGTTGCCAGGGGAAGAGAGATGCGCAGGTATGGAAAACATGGAATTGACTACAACAGATAAGATTAAGATGGTCAATTTTTGTTTTTTTATTGATAAAATTGTTGGTAAATTCAATTTTGTGATTGAATTCAATTGAGAAACCTCTTAACATACCAAGATATAACGCTCAAAAAACTGTGGGAGTAGTGGGACTCGTGGGAGTCATGCTTTGCCTATTGATATATCAAAAGAAACCTTAGTAGCTTTTTCTTAATCGTAAGATCCTAGATGCATTTGTTCATTAGCGATTTTAGAATTCTAAAACTTAATCTTCTTTATATTAAAAATTAAAAGCTTGATATAAAAAGAAAAGCTTTTGCAATTAATTTAACCCTCATCTTGTGAGTTTCTAGTTAGTTCAACTAGTAAAATTTCTTATTTTGGTCCAATGATATATATATATATATATATAAACCATCAAGAGCACCCAACATAGGTTGAAAGTGAAACTATACATCTCCTTCAAAAGAAAAAAGAAAAAAAACCCTCCTCTTATGATGCCATGGCAGACAACACTTTTTTCCCCTTTCTTTTCTTCCCCCTCCTTTTGCAATTAATGTTTGTTTTTTTCTTTTTATTTTATTTCTCAACTTCCCATTTACTAAATCAAAACCATCTACTAATAAGTATTAGTATCAAGTGTGCCAAATGCCAAACATTTGACATTTGGCACACTAGACCAAAAGACCTTTCACAACTTCTAAATGCTAAAAAATTTAGCATGGATGAATAATACCATTCCAAATTTGAAACAGTACGAACACAAATGCTAAATCAAAAAAATAATTTTTTATTATTTTTCTCTCTCCTCTCAATTATTTATTTGACTTTTTCTCTCTCATCTCACATATCTCTCTCTCCTGTCTGCCTATACCTTCCTCTCAACTCTTCTCTCTCCTCTCTCCCTATCTTAGCCTCTCTCTCTCACTCTCTTCCTCTCTCACAAGCCGCCAATCTTTGCCCACAGCCAATCTAGCCATGGTTTCTGCTTCGCTTAAAGCCACTCATCTCGCCATGGTTTCTCTTGCTCTCTATATATATGTTTCTTGACTTTAATTAGTCTTCCATTGAAATTTGGCCATAGAAAGAGAAAAGCCACAAAGTATAATGTTATCATCCTCACCTCCTATGGCTGTATCTTTTTCAAAACAGTTGAGATGACATGTGATTGGTGTTAATACATAGTGAATCTATGTAAAAGTGATATAAATCTAATCACAACTTTTCACATCACCCGTTGTGAAAAACTTGTGAAATTTGATAACTACTTGACATTACTTATTACAGAGGATTAATTTTCAATGTGTGCCATTGCATCCTAAGCTTGCATAGAGGCCAATGAGATTTATTTCCCATATTCTCTTAATTGGAAAATGTTAAAACTTAAAACTACTAATATTTTACTACAAACTAATATGACAATAAATGTGATTGGTGAACTCAATAACATAATGAATGAATATTTGAATTATTTTTTTGATTGGTAACAATCTGTTTATAAGTCTTATTTATTTACTTATTTTTGATAATTTTTTAGTTATAACAATGGGGAGGGGAGTTTTGCATCTTGAACATCTTCATTTGAAACACCAAAATGTGTTAGTTGAGTTACAAGTTTCTTAGCATCAGTTTTACCTTATATAATAAAATTTATAGTATCCATCACTTCTCTTATGTTCTATACTTTGGTGCTTGGTGTCCGGAGTGGTGTACAACAAAACAAATTCATCAATAGGGTATTGGTTTGGGCCATGTATGCACAAGAATTGATTATTATTATTATTATATTTTGCTATGGACACAACTTACCGAGACGATAAGTTGCTGGATTCTACAATTTGATGAACAGATAGAAGCTCATTAATATTTTCACTCCTTCATTTTCTACAGTTCAGTGTTGTATGTCAAAGCAAGACTTGAAGCATGGAGATCAAGTCTTGAAATTCACATGTGGAAGCTTAGCCCGCCAAAACCTGTTTTAGATTCTGTTTTAAGTTTGTTAGTTTTGGGATCTTTAATTAGCTTTGGTAGATGTTTTTTGCTTAGCGTTAGACTTGTATATATATAAGCTGTGAGTTGTGATGTAATTATACAATTTTTCATTCAATAAAATTGGAAGTTCATATCTATTGAGAGAGTTTCAAAGAGAGAGAGAGAGGGGAAGAGATTTCTAGAAAAGCACTCGGAATTGTATAAAGTGAACTCCAAAAATTGGATTCCTAGAAAGTGCTTCATTATCTAAAATTGATTTAGCCGTGTAGTTGGCAAAACGGCCACCAGATGGAATCTCACACCTAATAGTTTATTGAAGGATAAATTCAAATACTTGATATATAGAAGTGCCTCAAGAAACTTAGGTATAACATCGGAGAGATTATTGTTTGAGAGGTCCAATTGATCCAATTCTTCTACTTGTTTGAAAGATTGTGGAATGTCTAAGTTCTTTGACAAATCAAGATCACATAGGCTTTCAAATGCACCAATGATACTTGGAACATTAATTTGGTTACAAGATAAATTCCCATGTTCAATAGCATCAAATATTTTCATGTTTTGAGACAAAGATCCCCAAAGGGAATTAGATGATAAATATAAAAATATCAGATTTTCAAGGCTCCACACATTCAATGGGATTGATGATGTCAGTTCGTTATAACTTAAGAATGCATTAACAGAAGTGCTGCTACACAGGTTCTTGACTACAACTCAATAGGTCGAGAGTCACCTATCCCAACCAATCAAAAGACGCATCTCAACTAATTGAGATTCATGCAAATTGGTTTTTCAGCTTTCCATCTCAACCGTTGGATCTAGGATTTTGTGGATCTCGAGTAGAGTATATAAGCAAGCCCTAGAGCACATTTTTACATATACAAGATAGTAGTGTAGTTGTTGCATACTAAAGATCTATTGATTAAGTGAAGTTGTTGCATCCAGCTTACAATCATGTTACTAAAAGAAACCTTTGAGAGTAAATTTATACATACTCTATTTTTTCAACCCCTTCTCATTTTCTATTCTTCAATTTTTTCATCCTCTAACCAAACAAACCCTAGAGCTTCCACTAATACCACTTTTATTTTCCATCGCTTACAAACCTACCACTTAAACAAATTGTAGAACAAGTTGTGTCCTTAAACTTATTCTATTTTTTTTTTTTTTTAAATTCTCGTGGAATAAACAGTAATCTCACTTTGAAGATTTTCTATTTTTCTAATTTTAGTAAGTAATTTTACTCCCGCAACCCGTAGATATTAATCCTATGAAAAAGGAGGTGCGATTTTTTTTCCTTGAGATAAAAGGAAATGCCCATTGATTATTGACTCATGGAGGTCATTGTCTGATTGGCAATCTCACTTGGCTTATCTATAGAGTATAGATGCGCTCGTCCCAAAATTTCCACTCCCGTGAACGTAACGAAAAAAGAAAAACACAAACGCAGAGGTCAATCACACAAGACTTTCACACAACATGATTAGGAATAAATGGTGCCAAGTAAACGGAGAAAACAGAAAAGAGGAGCTATCACACGAGATTTCTAATTTTCTACCGTACATGACAAAGAAAAATGGCCTAGTAATGACGGAGAAGAATCAAACGCAGCAGACATATGGAATTTCAGAACTTGACTAGGTCCGTTTGGATACAGTTGAAAACTGAAAACTGAAAACTGAAAACACTGTAGTAAAATAATTTTTAAATGTGTGAATAGTATTGTGGGACCTATTTTTAATGAAAAAGTTGCTGAAAAGTGAAAATTGTGGGTCCATAAACAGTGCACAAATGTACTGTTCATTGACAAAAGTCAACCAGTGCGGCTACTGTTTATTGAACAGTAACCGCACAGTAACCGTGAACAGTGCATCACAGTTGAAAAAGTCTTTTTATACGGCTGAAAGCAAAAAAAAAAAAAAAAAAAAGAGGAAAAAACGCAAACGCAAATCGTAAACGGGCTGCCCAAATGGTCTCTAATTAAAGTAGCACGACTTATTAGAGTCCATACAACATAGTCCTAGAGGACAGTTTTTCTTTGGGTGTTTCCTCATAAACCCCTTTTTTGGTTTTAGTAAGATTTGGAGAAGGTGCAATAACCATGCAATTGTGAGAGACAAAAAAGTTATGAAGGCAAAGAGCTGAAAATATTAAAAGTTAAAAATTTTGATCCAAGAGTTGATATTAAAAGTAATTTTTTGAACTTTAATATGAAACCTATTTTTAAATAATACTTGAAGCATCTACATTGGTGATACTATTTGTTTTAGCCTTTAACAACTCAAAAATCTATTTTATCTATTTAAGTTATAATTTTAAATGTCAATTTCTAACGTACAATATAAGTCAAGCGGCACTAAACCTTAGGCCATGGGTTAGGGCCCCTATTAGAGAAAGCCCCAAATGCGGGGCCACTTAAGCAATTAAAGTTTTGGACTGAGTAAAAGGAAAACAAAATGTAACATGCCTCCGCCCTTATGACCAGAGGAATAAATGGCCCCAATTAAACGGAGAAAACAGAGACCTATCAGTTATCACACAAGACTTCCACAATTTATAGTACATGACAGAGAAGAATTATACGTAGCAGACACATGGAAACTCAGAGCTTGACGTATTAAAAATTTTGGCTTGTAAAATTAATTTTCTTTGTTACAATAAATTCTTAAATAAAAGAATTAAACATCAATTTAATGAACATATAATGAAGTTAATTTTAGTTTAGCTCTCGAACTGCACGTCACACTCATCATGGTGAAGTTTTATTTTTCATCCATAATTTTTCATGATTTATGAATTCTAATGCATAAAATTGTTTATTAAAAACAAATATATCATCAATTTAAAAGGGGGGGAAAAAAAGTTCATGTACCTCTTGAGGATTGAGAGCTAAACTTTCTTTTTTTTAATAAACAATTCAGCTGCTGTGGATCCTAATCACCATCTTCTTCCAAATGATAGCCCTCTTTTACCAGATCCTAAGTCCTATAGAAGTTTGGTTTGTGCTTTGCAATACCTCACCTTCACCAGACCAAATCTGTCCTTTGCTATTCAACAAGCTTGTCAATAAATGAGTAATCCTACTCAGACCCATCTTCTAGCAGCCAAAAGAATTCTTAGATATCTTCAATGTACTCGTCACTATGGTCTTGCATTCACTCCAAGTCTCTCTTCCTTATCTACCTATAGTGATGCAAATTGGGCTAGGGATCCTGTTGACAAGAAATCAATCACTGGTATTGTGGCTCTCTTTGGGAATTGTCCAATTACATGGTCTACTAAGAAACAAGCCACTGTTTCTAGGTCCTCCACTAACGCTGAGTATCTTGCTTTGGCTTCCACAGCAGTTGAATTGAATTTAGGACTAAGAAATTTTAATTTGATGAGTTCTCTAGTCGAGATAGGAACCCTATTTTAGGAATGGCATGTTTTAGGGGCAAAAATAGCCAAATATCACTATTTTTTGAAATTATTTTTGTTTTACCACTATTTGAGAAATATCTAACAATATACCACTTTTTTAAAACTCGAGTTTTTGAAACTCGAATTTGACATGGAACTCGAGTTTAAGAAAATCAAATTTGACATGGAATTCAAGTTACAGAAAATCGAGTTTTATAAAAAATGCGACACGATGTCGATTGTGTGTTACTCAAGTTTAATACAATCGAGTACCATATAAGAAACACTTCCCAATTCCCACAGCACTCACACAGTCAATAATAACACTCACACAGCCACAATTGTTGACTTATCTCCCACAATTGCACGCCTTTCTATCTCTTTTCATTTTTAATTTTTTCACTTCTATCTAAATTATAATGAAACATGGCATGGGATAAATTATAATGGTTGTAAGATTTTTTTTCTTGCTGAAGTTAGGCTCATCTCAATTAGAATCCGTTTTTTCTATTTTTAATTGGTAAATTTACAAATGCGCTTAAGGAGATGCCCTTTGAACAGACTGATTGACAATCTCACTTGGAAGTTGGAATTCTACTCTACATGATTACGTGAAAAAATGGCCAAGTAATTATGGAAGTGAGAAGATGACAGAGAAGAATAAAAGGTAGCATATATACATGGAAATGGAATCTCAGAGCTTGACTAATTCAAGTAGAATGATTTGAATCCAAAGTTGTGGAATTAAGTGTTTTTTTTTTTTTTTTAATAATTTTTACAGGGGAGTTAGCTTCAAGGAATTTTAAAGCTCCGTCAGAATGAGTATTTGTAACTAAAGTCAAATACGTATTTACTTTCCTAGCATATTTTTTCCTCTCAATTAAGTACAATTGAACATCAAAAGAGCAGTGAAATTCAAGAAAAAATTACAATGCATGAGAACTAATCTCACGACTGATATGAATGTTGGCCTCAATTTCTTCGTTCCTACCATGGAGGAGTGCAAGTTGGTTGCTTATGCTGAGGAAGAAGCTAGTGGAGATCAAATTTGGGGAGTCCTAACTCGTCGATTTGGGAGTTTCACTATCTGAAAATTAGGTTTTTTTTTGGGGGGGGGTTAATTTGGGGTTTTATAATGCAGAACGAAAATATAGTAAAGCAAGATATTGTTTTACCTCAATGAAATCTTTACGAATCAAGGGAAAAGAAACTAAGAATCCATTAAAATTTTGAGAAATTCTCAGATAAGTATTTTATTTGAATCTACTAAAATCAGTCTAAATAAAAATACATATTCTACAATTACAAAAAGATATCATTGAATTTCCTATAGTATCGCTACAAACCAAATTATCAAAATAAAATAACTAAATTTTGGCCCCAAAAAATAAAATAAAAAAAGGAACAGAAGCTTTAACAAGGTCTCTTCAAGTGCACACATACGAAATTTGAGCAATAACATAAATATCAGACACCCCTATTTCTGTTTCCAAGTAGTGTCAATTTGATTTTGTTAACCTTGGCCACCACATCCTTGATGTCAAGTCTTCCATTTGGTAATTCTTCTGAACACCTCAAGCCTAGTTCCAAGATAGATGAAAGAATAGTTTGCAAGGCAGTTACATCTCTTCCTTCTTCTATCCTAAGCAAACCATCGTCCACAACTTCCATTCGGTCATGAAGTGATGCAACCCATTGCCTCATACCTAGTTCTGCAACAAATATTTCATCTGTAGGTTTCTTTCTTGTGATCATCTCCAACAAAATTATCCCATAACTATAAATGTCACATTTGGCGGATACTCTCCCTTCAGAACCATACTCTATCATGCTCACATTTGTCAAGAAAATTTTAAGTTAGTGACCCACATATATGTTTCCAAAAATAATTTACAAATATAACATTAATACACTAATATATATATATATATATACACACACATTCATACATAAAAAAATAATGTTTATTGTAACTATCCATGATCCATCAATTGATGTATATATGTATACTTGATTCTTTTATTTATTTATTTATCAAGTATGCCATTGTGATTTGCAAATAGTAAAATTGGTATTAATGTGGGTTCTATATAAAAGTAATGTTGACAATTTGTTAAAAAAGGCTATGTCCCTAATACTGATGGAATAGTTTTGTAATTATTTTCAACTCTCAACTCCCAAACTGAGCGCCATAGCTGAACTTTTCTAGTCAATTTTAGGATAACTTATCAAATAGGATCATTACCTTGAATAGTGAAATGGCTATAAAATGGGCTATAAGTGGGCATAAGGCAAGCCATGTCAATACCATGGTTGCATTAACGAATCCAATATTAAATTAATTTGTATATGTTCTCTCAACAAAAATAATTTGTATTTAACTTGTGAGCATAATGCATAAAACAAATAATTTAAGGGTATATTCATAAGAATCTAATGCAACTACATTACTGAGCTGATGAAAACTACCACACTTATGGTTATTCCTAAAATTAACCACTATTAATGTTAAATTAACCTAATACATGCATACCTGGTGCAATGTAGCCAATTGTACCGATGGTTTTTGTATGGGTTGCGTCCTTGTTTTCAACTAAAATCTTTGCAATGCCAAAGTCACCAACATGCGCAACCATGTCCTCATCCAGTAGGATATTGCTAGGCTTCAAATCACAATGCACCATGGATTCTGATTGACCATTGTGGAGATAATCCAACGCTAATGCAACATCAACCATAATGCATACTCTTTGAACAAGATTCAAGCAATAGTTGTGAGAGTATAACCACTTTTCGAGACTACCATTTGACATGTATTGTAACACCAAAGCTCTAAACTCGGGGTTGGAGCAAGTAGTAATGACTTTGACTAGATTCCTATGTCGGATTGCCCTTAACACTTTGCATTCAACGTCAAAACTTTTTAAAGCACCCTCCAATTGCAAGTTTAGAACTTTGATAGCAACAATGGTCCCATCAAATAGTACCCCTTTGTAAACAGAGCCAAAACCTCCAATTCCAAGCAAGTTGCCTTCACAGAAGCTGTTTGTCCCACGACAAAGCTCATGATATGATATCATTCTATAATCCACTGCACGCAATGTGTTAATAAAACTTGGAATCTGGATTTTACATTCTGGGTGTCTTCTTAGCATAGTAACCAGTGCTGTAAAGATTATAATTGATGCAATGGCAGGAATAATATATCTAAGCAAAATTTGCTTCACCCTTGATCGTTGAGAAGAAATTTGACTTGTACAAGGTGGAACTCCAAAAATTGGATTCCCACAAAGAAGTTCATTGCCTAAAAATGATTCTGCTGTGAAGTTTATAAAAACTCCACTAGATGGAATCTCTCCTGATAGCTTGTTGAAAGACAAATTCAAATACTTGAGATATGGAAGTGCCTCAAGAGACTTAGGAATTGCACCGGAGAGATTGTTGTTCGAGAGGTCGAACTGATCCAATCCTTTCAAGGATCCAAAAGATTTTGGAATATCTCCTTGAAATGAGTTCTTTGACAAATTAAGACCACTTAGGATTTGAAAAAAACCAATGATGCTTGGAATATTTCCAGTAATTTGGTTACAAGACAAGTCTATGAATATAATAGCATCTAGTTCTCTCATGTTTGGAGACAAGGATCCACCAAAGTAATTCGATGATAAATCCAAGAACAACATATTTTCAAGGCTCCATACTTCCAGTGGGATTGATGATGTCAGTCCGTTGTGACTCAAGTTTAATCTCTGCAAAAGATTGAGGTTTCCAATGCAATTTGGGATGGATCCAGAGATTTTGTTATGTGAGAGAACTAACTGTCCCAAATTCCTTAGCTGACAAAGTTCTTTTGGAATGTTTCCTCCAATATTGTTGACTCTAAGATGCAACCTCTGCAACCCTTCAACTCCTCCTAATGTTGATGGTATGTTTCCAGTCAAATTGTTATAGCTCAAATCAAGAAAGGTCAAATTTTTCAAGGAACCAATTTTCATTGGAATTTGACCCTTTATTTGGTTATAACTTGCAATGAATTTTTTAAGTGAAATGGATAAGTTTCCGATGTAATCTGGAATTGTAGTATTGAGGGAATTGAACGATATAACCAGCTCTTCCAAAAATATGCAACTAGATAAAGATGAAAGGAAAGTCATCTCTTGCTCTCCAGGCTCTGCTGTTAGCTGATTGTCATACAGAACAAGAACTCGAAGGTATTTCAAGTTTCCAAGACTTTTGGGTATTGGTCCTGAGAGTGAGTTCCTCCCAAAATCTACTTCGGCGAGATTGGAACAATTTGAAATATCCGATTGGATATGACCACTAAGTTTGTTGTGAGCCAAATACAGAATTTCAAGATTAGTACAAGAAAGCCCAGCATCTAATGGAAGATTTCCGTACAAAGAATTTTGTACTAAGGAGATCTCTTGTAGAGAGGAAATATTTAAAATGTTGTTGGGTATTGTCCCTGTGAGATCATTGAATTCAAAATTCAATATATATAGATTAGTAAAATGCCATGAATCACTCGGAATGCTTCCTTTAATATTGTTGTCTTCAATAGCGAACTCCAGTAACCTCGAAAGGTTACCTAGGCTAGGAGGTATGTTACCACTTAAATTGTTACCACCAAGATAAAGCAGTTCAAGGTTTTCTAAACTCCCAATACCTTTTGTAATACTTCCAACAAACTTATTGTATGACAGAGATATTGCTACAAGGTTTCTACAATAATGGATTTGTGAAGGAAGCTGACCGGCTAAACTGTTGTCTGAAAGATAAAGTCCTTGAAGATTAGGACAGTGGGTGCAGAGTTCCATAGGAAGAGTTCCTGAGATATAATTTGATGAAAGGTAAATATTGGTAAGAGAGGATATGTTAAAGATGACATGAGGAAAAGGACCAACAAGGAGATTGGATTCCAAATTCAAGAACTCTAACGATGAAACATTGCTTAGGGACCATGGAATTGCACCCATAAGTCGGTTTCCATCAAGGTCTAAATAGCGAAGCATTGGTAACATGCCTAAATCTTTAGGTATGCTACCATTAAACTTGTTTCCTGGAAGAGATAAATATTCAAGCTTGTGGCAATTATGTATAGTTGGAGGGATACTACCTTCCAATAAGTTGTATGACAAGACAAGTTCCCTCAAGCGGTGTAGACGACTAATCTCATGAGGCAGGAAACCATAGAAGCTGTTGTTAGAAAGATCCAGTGAGACTAGGAAGGAGAGGTTGCCAACATGAGGTGAAATGGTGCCTTGGAGACCAAGGTAGGAGAGGTTCAAGGCTGTGACTCTCTGTCTTCGTAGGCTGCAAGTGACTCCAATCCAGTTACAAAAGTTTGTTGTTGTGGACCAATTACCAGCCGAGTGAGCATTGTTGATCTTGGAATTGAAGGCAATGAGAGCTGATTGATCAGTAAAGTTGCTGGCAGATTGGGACAATTGAAGGACGCATGAATGCACTAACAGAAATGCCAAGAGCAAGTGAATGGATGGCCTCTCTATTGGCATAATGAGTTTGCACCCGAGAGACACAGAATACTCTTCGAACTCTGGAACTAAGATAGAATAGCCCTTTGTGTGGTATTCTTTTGATTATTTTTCAGCTTTTCTAAAGAAAACCGCTTCATATGCTTGACTGTATTCACACTAGCTTTTATATATATATATATATATAAACAATAAGAATTAATTAAAAATAGGGGAAAAAAAGTGAGATTGAATGCATTAAAAGGCTTGAATCAATATGCTATTATAGCCTGATTAGAAATTTTGTTTAAATATTATGAAAATACGTGTGAATTAAAAAGTGTTATGAAAATACATATTTTAGTGTTCAACCACTAAAAATTATTGTTTAAATGTACCAAACATCTTCTAAGTTTGAAGATACAAAAATTTTCACCTCTTTTTGTTTTTAATTATGAAATAAGTTGTATTTGGATTTATTGTTAAGTTTTTCCCTGCGAAATAACAGGGCAATCTACCAATCTCACTTGGAAGATTTTTTTTTTTTTTTTTTTTTTTTTTCGGTAAGTTGAATTACACAAGAGGCAATTACAAATTTCGAAGTCTATAGACGTGTGTGGTCTACAGGGTTCATAACTACTCATCTTACTACAGGACGCTTACCTAGCTAACATTTAGATCCGGCTCTACCCAAACTTTTCTGGTTCACCCAACATTACCCACTTGTCCGACTGTTGCTGAGCAATTTTTGGATAACAAACGGACCTCCCCAGAAGGTAATTTTAATGTGGCCGATTTCCCCTCTTTTGCAATCAGTTTCGCTATAGCACCTGCTGCTCTAGCTAATTGTCCACCATTTCCAAGTGTGATTTCTATGTTATGTATGGCCATGCCTTAGGGCATATATCCCAAAATTCCACTCTTGTCAACGTAAATGAAAACAAAAAAAAAAAAAAAAAAAAAAGGTTTGTGGTTTGCATTCAAGGAATGAATGGGGCAAGAAAATTAAGAAACAGAGACCTATCAATTCACACTAGACAAGACTTGTACCGCACATGACAAGAAATAAATGGCCGAGTTTTTGCAGGAAAAAAAAAAAAAAACAGCTGTTTTCACTTTTTCTTAGTGTCGATGAACCTCTATTTTTCTATTAAGATAGATCTACCGGGTCCGTTTGGTTCCCGTAAAATATTTTCTGAAAAATATCTATTTTCTGGAAATGCTATTTTTCAGAAAATGAAAATATTTTCAAGTATTTGGTTGTATTATGAAAATTGTTGTAGAAAATATTTTCATGTATTTGGTTGTATTCTGAAAATGCTATTTTCCTACAAATTTTTCACATTTTCTCAGCTATTTTCTCAGCATTCAAATAAATTTTATTACAAAAAATTTCAAAATCACAGCAAACTCCGACAATCAAAAGCAGAAACAAAACCAAAGAAAAAATATATCAAATCCGGTCAGAAGCGATGGGTTCTGGGTTCGAAGGAGATCGACGATCAACGGTGCGACTCAATGGGTTCTGGGTTCGCCGATGCGACTCGCCAGTGCGAAGGCGATGGGTTCTGGGTTCATGGCAAGATCAACGATTGACGATGGGTTCTGGGTTCGTGGCGAGATCGCGCGGCAGAGGTGAGATCGAGCAAAGGTGATCGACGATCAGCGCGGCGTGGTGCTGCGAGCAACGATCGGGGTTCACCGGCGATCGGCGCGGCGCCAGTTCTGGGCTCTCTCTCTCTCTCTCTCTCTCTCTCTCTCTCTCTCTCTCTCTCTCTCTCTCTCTCTTCGAAAATACTTTGAAGTGAAAATAGAAACTGAAAACGATTTCCATTGTCAAAGGAAATAGGAAATGATTTTTCGAAAATTATATTTTCCGTAACTGTCAAACACGCGGAAAAGGTGAAAAACGATTTCCTAAAATGGTTTACCACCAATTCAAACGCAGCCTACGTGGGAAGGTAATCAAGCCTACGATTTTATTAGAATATCATTTTCAACTTTATAGTAAAACCTATCTTTTAATAATGGTTTATTTATTAATTAATTATTTTAGAAAAATTTTCTTACTATTATTGTGTTTTTTTTTTTAATAAAAGTTTTTAAAAGCATTTTCTTAGAAGGGTATTTTTTTTAATAAAAAGTTTTTAAAAGCATTTAAAAATAAAAAAAAAATTATAAAAAAAAAAAAAACCAATTCTGTTTATACAAAATACTTGTACCATGAACGACAAGGAATAAATGGCTAAGTAATTGTTTTCAGCTTTTAAAGAAAAAAAAAACACTTCAGATGCTTGACTATAGTCACATTAAACTTTTTTATTATAAAAAAAAAACAATGATAATATATATATATATATATAAGTTAGGAGACAAATTTTTTACACAATTTTTTTTGACTAGGAGTAAATGTCAAAACAGTGAGCTAGCAACAGCAACAGTAGTGACTAGAAATGGCATGTACAGTACATGACAAGGAAAAAATGGCCAATTTATTGTGCAAGAGACAACAACTTACTGTAATCAGGATCAAGCAATTATTATATAGTCCAAACTTACAAAACTTCAGCTTTTCAAAGTCTTTTGGAAAGTCTTTGGGAGTTCCAAACAATGACCATGTGAAATGTTAACTATAAGTCTACCCTAGACCCACATGTTTTCAAGGTTCATTGAATCTTTTGGTAAGATTCGTATTTTGCTTTCTCCCATACAAATTGATGGCAGATATCTTTTTTTTCAACCACCGTGTGTTTCACCAACAAGTCTTTTGGTCTTTGCTCAAAACTTCCACAAGACTTGGGAAGTTACAGTCTTGTCTATTAACCAGTGTGCATTTTCAAGGTTGATGAATGATTGAGTCGAAGGCAACGAACAAGAAACTGAAAAGAGAAATAAGAGAGTTTGGGAAGTGAAGAGAAAAGGAAACTTAAAGAAGCAAGAGACATTTAGATTAAAAAAACGAAAATGCTAAGGGATGCCTTTAGAGCAATAATTAACAATCCATTTAAAGAAAATTTTTATGAGAAAAAAAAAACAGCTATTAATATTTTGACAACTTTTTTCATTTTCCATAAAAGTAATGTCAAAACTTTTTTAAAATAGATTGTTAACTATTGCCCTAAAAGCACTCGTTAGCATAACCCTTAAAAAAAAAAATTAAATTAATTCATCTTAGTACAAATATATTATTTATATATAAGAGCTAGGCTTAACTACTTGCTTCTTAGTTTGAATCCAAAGTAAATTAAAAAAAATTAATTTACTTTGGATTATGAGGAAACACTTGATTGAGAAGCAAGCACGGGATTATGAGGAAACACTTGATCGAGAAGCAAGCCTACATGCTTGCTTCTCGATCAAGTGTTTCCTCATAAACCCCTTTTTTTGGTTTTATGAACTGCACATCACACTCATCGATCATGGTGGAGTTCTATTTTTCATCCATAATTTTTCATTATTTGTGAATTCTAATGCATAAAATTGTTTATTAAAAAAATATCATCATTTGAAAAGGGGAAAAAAATATTCGTGTAGATCTTGAGGATTGAGAGATAAACTAAGAATAACTTCATTATATGTTCACTAAATTGATATTTAATTTATTTTTTACTTAAGAATTTATTGTAACATAGAAAATTAATAATTGATAATGATGCTTAATTGCAAAGTAATTTTGTTTAGGACCAAAAATAAAAAATAAAAATAATAAAAACGACTAAAAAATCTTTTAGATGGAGTTTAAACAACACATATCCAAATATCGAAATCCCAAACTTTAATTTTGTATTCTAAATAAGCAACAAGCCAGATTCTCAAACCAAATACATGGTTATAGTGTATAACCAATTATAATTTAAGTGGCCACTTCAATGTTTGCGTTTTTAAGGACAAATTTCAATTTTCGCGGCTGATTTTTAATTTTTTAGGGGGCCAAGAAATTTTTGAAACAATATTCTCAAATATTACCTATTAATATGTAGAACTTTTTTTTTTCTATAAGAAATAAAAAATAATAAAAAATAATCCTAGTGCCCTTGGTCCCTTCCGAGTTCCACCACTGACTATAAAGGGTATTTTAAAACTAACATAAGTACATTACTGTCCCTCAAATATGGAGTTTATTCGACTTTGGTCACTCCACCTTTAAAAGTTAGATTTTTGTCCCTCTAAATTTTCAAGTGTAACAATTTAATCTCTTATTTATTTTTCCATTTACGTAACTATTCAATGCTAAAATTGATTTGAGATTTGAAGGCAATGAGAGCTGATTGATCCGTAAAGTTGTTGGAAGATTGGGGAAACTGAAGTATGCATGGCTGCATTAACAGAAAAGCCAACAGGAGGAAAATGTATGAACTTTCCATTAGCATAATGTGTGTGCACAAGAGAGACAGAGAAGGCTCTTTGGAATAGGATAGTCTTGCCGTTTCATTGGTACAGCTTATTAATACAAAATCATTTCAGATGTATCATATTCATGATGGGTATGCAACATGGTTATTCGACCCTATGTGTGAACATAATATAAATTTTTTCCACTTTACCAAAAGTGGCATGTCCCACAATTCTAGTCCCGTCAATATAGACAAAGAAAACGGAGGGATAAACACGAGACGAGACAGCTATGGAACCTGACATGGGATAAATTATAGACTATAATTTATAGTGGAGTTAGGCTCATCTCAATTAGAATCCGTTTTTCTTTTTTTAATTGGTAAATTTACAAACACGCTTAAGGAGATGCCCTTTGAATTGTAAACAGACTGATTGACAATCTCACTTGGAAGTTGGAATTCTACCCTATCATGATTACGATAAAAAATGACCAAGTAATTATGGAAGTGAGATGATGACAGAGAAGAATAAAAGGTAGCATATATACATGGGAATGGAATCTTAGAGCTTGACTAATTCAAGTAGTATGATTTAAATCCAAAGTCGTGGAATTAAGTGTTCTTTTTTCTTTTTTCTTTTTTTTTTCCAGGGGAATTAGCTTCAAGGAATTTTAAAGCTCCGT
The DNA here is from genome assembly GCF_002906115.3 of Quercus suber. Classification (NCBI taxonomy): domain Eukaryota; kingdom Viridiplantae; phylum Streptophyta; class Magnoliopsida; order Fagales; family Fagaceae; genus Quercus; species Quercus suber. The sequence goes on along the minus strand of NW_027069860.1, from coordinate 485,150 downwards.
CAGAATGAGTATTTGTAAACTAAAATCAAATACATATTTACTTTCCCAGCATATTATTTCTTCTCAGTTAAGTACAACTGAACATTCAAAAGAGCAGTGAAATCCAAGAAAAAATTACAATGCATGAGGACTAATCTCACGACTATTATGAATGTTGGCCTCAATTTCTTCATTCCTAGGGGGGGGGGGGTTTTACAACGCAGAACGAAGATACAGTAAAGTAAGATATTGTTTTACCTCAATGAAATCTTGACGAATCAAGGGGGAAAAAAAACTAAGAATCCATTAAAAATTTGAGAAATTCTCTAACAAGAATTTTATTTGAATCTACTAAAATCAGTCTAAATAAAAATACATATTCCAAAATTACAAAAAGATACCGTTAAATTTCCTATAGTATCGCTACAAACCAAATTATCAAAATAAAATAACTAAATTTTGGCCCGAAAAAATAAAATAAAATAAGGAACACAAGCTTTAACAAGGTCACTTCAAGTGCACACATACGATATTTGAGTAATAACATAAATATCAGACACCCCTATTTCTGTTTCCAAGTAGTGTCAATTTGATTTTGTTAACCTTGGCCACCACATCCTTGATGTCAAATCTTCCATTTGGTAATTCTTCCGAGCACCTCAAGCCTAGTTCCAAGATAGATGAAAGAATAGTTTGCAGGACAGTTACATCTCTTCCGTCTTCTATCCTAAGCAAACCATCGTCCACAACTTCCATTCGGTCACGAAGTGATGCAATCCATTGCCTCATACCTAGTTCTCCAACAACTATTTCATTGGTAGGTTTCTTTCTTGTGATCATCTCTAACAAGATTATCCCATAACTATAAATGTCACCTTTGGTGAATACTCTCCCTTCAGAACCATACTCTATCATGCTCACATTTGTCAAGAAATTTTTAAGTTAGTGACCAACATATATGTTTCCAAAACTAATTTACAAATATAACCTTAATACATTGATATATATACACACATTCATACACTAAAAAAAAAAAAAATTACTGTAACTATCCATGATCCATCAATTGATGTATATATGTATACTTGATTCTTTTATTTATTTATTTATCAAGTATGCTATTGTGATTTGCAAATAATAAAATTGGTATTAACGTGGGTTCTATATAAAAATAGAGCAAGATTTAGGTATAATACTTAGGCGTTATTCCTTAAGTTCTCCTTTTAAAATTCTGCTATGTGGATTTTTCTCATGGGAATGAAGTGTATTTTATAATTAAATAGTCACATAGCTAATTCTTAAAAGGAGAACCTATGATATTATACCTAAGTTTTGTCCATAAAAGTAATGTTGACAATTTGTCAAAAAAGGCTTTGTCCCTAATACTGATGGAATAGTTTTGTAATTATTTTCAACTCTCAGCTCCTGAGCGCCATAGCTGAACTTTTCTAGTCAATTTTAGGATAACTTATCAAATAGGATCATTACCTTGAATAGTGTCAATGGCTATAAAATGGGCTATAAGTGGGCATAAGGCTAGCCATGTCAATACCATGGTTGCTTTAACGAGTCCAATATTAAAATAATATTAAATTAATTTGTATTTGTTCTCTCAACAAAATTAATTTGTATTTGACTTGTGACATAATGATAAAACAAGTAATTTAAGGGTATATTCATAAGAATCTAATGCAACTACATTACTGAGCTGATGAAAACTACCACACTCATGGTTATTCCTAAAATTAACCACTATTAATATTATTCACGAAATTAACCTAATACATGCATATCTGGTGCAATGTAGCCAACTGTACCAATGGTTTTGGTATGGGTTGCGTCATTGTTTTCAACTAAAATCTTTGTAATGCCAAAGTCACCAACATGCGCAACCATGTCCTCATCCAATAGGATATTGCTAGGCTTCAAATCACAATGCACCATGGATTCTGATTGACCATCGTGGAGATAATCCAACGCTAATGCAACATCAACCATAATGCTTACTCTTTGAATATTGGAAAATGTAGTAATCCAAAATTATAATTATTGCAAATTATTAAGGTTTACCCAAAAAAATAGAAGAGCTTATGATCTAGTAATCATTATTCATAAGGGTGAGTATATTTATTTTGATGTAAAGACTATTCAATCACAATATATATATATATATATATGAAGAGGAAACATTATGCATGACAAAGCTATCTGGACGGAGGTGGCACGAACAGACGTGGCATGTACGGACCGAACAGCCATGTGGTATCCGGCCCATTATTATGTGGTCTCTAAGGAACCTTAAATAGAAAATACTTGCGACACACGATTAGCTCTGGTTTGTAGAGTCCTAACATGAGTAGAATTCTAGAATATACACGCATTAATGAGTATCTTCCCTATAAGGAAAAGACTTGTTCCGCAAACAAAGGAGTCTGACCCTACGCTACTATAAAAACCCAAAGACCCTCAAGAAAAAGGTACACACAATTTCTCTAAAGCTTACACTCTCTAGCATTGTTGGAGCTCTCTTCTAACTCAACCTTCAGAGGGTCTTTGGCCGGTACCATACCGATACTCTCTGTAAGGTCTTCTTCTTTTTTTGTGTTGGGCAGGTCTGGTATCGAGCGAGTTGGAACCATGTGGCTCACTGGTGATTTTTTCGGCATCATCAATATATATATACACGAATCTTTGATATTCAACCGTATAAGTTCTTTACATAATAAGTGAAGGACTTGCTACGTGCATTACTACTTAGGCACCTATATCCATTTTTCGACCACCCAACTAATCAAAAAGAAGAAAAAGAAAAAGATGTATGTTTGATGGTCTTTTATAATTTGGAGGAGTAAAACCCAAATCACCCTTCTTAATCTACAGAATCAATCTGCAAATAAGTTAAAAATTGAGTTACTAATGGTACTATTTTGGTTGGTGGAAAAAAATCCTCAACAATTAACTAATAATATATATTTTAAATTTTCTTTAATTTTCCATGATTCTCATTCTACAAAAAAAATAGAGGATCGAGTATTATAGCGCAATAAAAAAAAATAGATATTAAAAAATAGAAACAGATTTATTTTGTGAAGATTTGAACAATAAAGAGAGGGTGGGGGGAAATAGGAAAAACACGTGAATGGGATTTTAGTCCCATAAACTATGAGTAAATTTGTAAATGTACTATTCTAACTCTTGAATCCTAGTGTTGGCTCCTTGTTTGATATATATATATGAGTTGGGTTCAAGTTACACCTGGTGTAACTTTAAATGATGTTACACCACTCCATATTTTTTAATTGGATGCGAATATTGACAATTCCACCTTTAGATTACATTATCTTCATATATTTTCCATGCTTACAAAATTCCAAGGTGATCAAAGATTAATAACTATTTCATCGATCAATTGTTAAAATTCAAGTTTTTGTAGTTTAAAATAATGCATAAAAGATGAGCTTATAGATCAAATGGTAAATAACATCTGATTGATATAAAAATTAGCATGCATGTTAAGAACATATAGAACATGTAATTCAACGGTTAGATTTTCAAAAGATTAATTCAATAACAAGTTATTAGGTGGTGTAACATTGCTTAAAGTTACACCAGGTGTAACTTGAACCTAACTCTCTCTCTCTATATATATATATATATATATATTTTTTTTTTAAGAACTGCAGAAAAGATGTGAATAATGGGATGAAGTGGGTTTGATCTGTTCATGGAAACGGTTTCCGAATATTCAATTGTTATCACTGTATTGGAGACCTAAGACAAATTTTAACTTTTCTCTAAGTGAGTTTGTAAAGGAGAGAAAGAGTTGATGATTATTTATCAAATAAAAAAATCCATAATCACCAAAAATTCTATAATTACCAGTGTGGCAAGTTGTTATTAATAGATAAAAAAGTAATGTCAATGATAAATTCAAATAAGAATTAACAAAAACTTGTCAACTTTATTGTTGCGATAGGTGTTGTGTAGTACCTATAACCATTGTTACTGATTCTGTTCCGTTCAGCTGGAACGATCGAAATATTTCATACCGGCATGCAAACCAGTACCATAATACCCCCTATTCCACTTCAAGTCAAATTTCGGCCTATTTCGGTGTGTTCCGGCCATTCCGGCCAATTTCTACCGAAATACAAATTTCGACTGGTACCAAATTTTGGCTTAAAAAAAAAAAAAAAAAAAAAGCCTACCTTCTTCTTCTTCTTGTTACGGACCCTTCTTCTTCTTGTTTCTCTTTCTTCTTCTTCTGGGTTTCAAACCCTTCTACTTCTTCTGGTGGGTTTCGGACCCTTCTTCTTCTCTTCTTCTCTTTTTGATTTTTTCTTCTGGTGGGTTTCGGTACTACTACCAGTCTACCTATCCTTTTTTATTTGTGTGTTATACAGGTAATGTATGTGACTATTTGTCAGCCTCCTTACTCTTCCTTAAATGCTATGTCCTTTGTTTTAAATTTTTTATTTGCTCTGTTTTTGCCAGCCCACATGCTCTGCTCTTTTGTCACTTGTGTTTTAAGATTTGAATTTTTTCTTTATTTTGTTTTTGTGAGCCCCACGTGACTAACAATAAAAATGAATGTTATAGCCTTAACCCTCTTCCACTGTTCCAACTACTAATATTAACATCAAGTTTTTATTTTTTATTTTTTACTCTTATTATATTTTATAAATGATTGAACTGATACTTATTATTATTATTTGGGCTTAAAGAATACATATTAGTTGAAAATATGTACTCACAACTTCTTTTAAACCCTTAATAATTTATATAGGTTTTTTTAATTAATAACATATATTTCTTATTATAAAATAACGTAACTCCAAAACACCCTGAAACTGTACACCGAAATAGGCCGATACCGAAATAGGCCGATATCGAAATATTCCATTACAATGGGCAAACCAAAATGGGCCCGAAACGGTATTCATAACATTGCCTATAACATTAACTTTAAAAAAAAAAAAAAAAAAAAAAAAAAAAAAAAAAAAAAAAAACCATGATTGAGGGCTATGTTTAGCCCAATTAATTTTTTTTTTTTAATTATGAAAAAAAATTACACTATTATTGGTGGTCTAGGAAATGTGTTTGATTGATCATTTAGGAAAAAAGTATTTTGTTGAAGGAAAATGAAAGAAAAAATGAATAAAAAAATGTGAAATGATAAATTTTCTCTTCAATTTTTACTTTTTGTTAATATACAATAATATAATTCATAGGCATCTCATATTTCCTTATTAACAAGTTGTTGATGCCTAAAGACCCACATAAAAGTCCAATTCTTTGGTGCCTACTATTTATGATGTATGTTATTTAAATTATCAGACATACCAAGCCTATATAATTTATACTATTATTTAATGGGCTTGTCCTGATTGGACTGAATTTTTTGGTGTTCAAAAATACCTCTACATCCTAAGTTTAAGCAGAGACAAAAATAGAGGATAATCCAGTAAAAACACATCTCTAACTCTCACCTACAATATTACCTACAAATTAGGACCAATTTCTACTGGTTTTCAAACTCAACTTCAAATGTATTCTGTCAACAATTTTAAATTTTTTTTAAGAGATAAATTTACACAATTATCCATGGTTCTCAAAACCGGACCGGACCGGACCGGATCGGAAGGTCGGATCGTGAGAACCAGGAATCGGAATGAAACCGGTTTTTTAAGCCTAAAGAACCGGATTTTTTGTTAATTCTGTGAACCCCTAAAACCAGGGTTGGACCGTACAAACTGGTGAGAACCGTGCGGTCCAACCCTTAGCAATTTTTTTTTAATTTTTAAAACAACTTAACACAATCTTATTCTACTTAATTAAATTATCCATCTCTTACAAGAAATAAAAAAAATTATAATTAAAATCCTTCAAAGATATTCAACTTTATTTCAAAAATTAATCATAAATTTTAATGTTTTCATAGTTATTATTTTATTTTGTTAACTTTCTTATTTAATTATTAAATATATGCTCGAAAATCATTAAATTTCCCTTACATATATAGATATATTAGTCAATTTTTCTAGTTTTATAAATTTTATATCTATATTTAGGCTTTAAATAATTATTAAATTAATTATGACATCATCACAATTCGACCCCGGTCCGGTCTCGGTTCGACCTCAAAAACCTTGAACCTCTCATTTTTATGGTTCAATGAACGATCTGAGTCTAAAAACCTTACAATTATCTTCTCTTTTTTTTTTTTTTTTTTTTTTTTAACTGTTACTCAAAAGTTCACATTAACTCCCACGGTTCCACCCATCTCCCATAATTCCATCCAACACGGTAAAACACACACACAACCAAAAAAAAAAAAAAAAAAAAAACTGATAACTCATGGGTTCTACCCTTGAGTATGTATGCGGATCAGTATCATTAGAGTCAACCCTCATGGAACCATGTGTTTATAAGCCAGTTTTCTAACATTTGGGTGTCCTAACTCATGGGTTTTACCCATGAGTTTGTAATAGTTTTTAAATAAATATAAGGGCTTTTACTAGTGAATGGCTATATTAGTAAACCATTTTTTAAAACTTTTAATGAAAAAAAGAAAAAAAATGACTAACTTTTTTGATAAAACCAGCGATCAGTAAGTCAAATACTGATACAATAACCAATAGGCTATGCTCCTTTGTTGTGTCGTTCCTGGCTTTAATATTTTATTTGTTTACAATTTAGATTATATTTTTCCAATTTATTATATTACCCCCTCTCAATCTATTATTATTTGATAATCATATTAGAGGTTGAAGATTTATGTTTTTTACATGTGAATATGCAAGTTATTAATTTATGTTGAAAATGATTTTATTTTAGATAATTTTTTTTATTTGAAAGATTAGTAAACATAATTTTTTTTATACTTGTTTATGCTCTATTATTTTCAATTAACCTTATAAAAATGGTGAAAATTCATTTGAAAGTTGTTTAATTTTTTAGACATATTTTTAGTAAAAATTTGTTAATGTTTTCTATTTTAATACCTTTATTTGTATTTTATTATTATTAAATTAATTATGACATCATCACGATTTGACCTAGGTTGAACCTCAGTCCAACCTTAAAAATCTTGAGCCTCTCCCATTTTCGGTTTGTTAAACGATCCAGATCTAAAATGTTAAGCCTTTAAAATGTTTAGTGTTAAAGAACTTGAATTAACACTACTCCTAACGATGCATTCACTTCTCCCATTTCCCATCACTTTCTCATCCTCATTTCTCTCTTGACTTCTCATCCATAACACGCACATGGTAGTTACCACTATTTCAAAAACATTTTTTTATTAAAAAAAAAATGTGTAACGCAAGCGAGATTCAAGTATCAGTTTTTCTATTTTCTCTACTTATTTGGTTTTCTAGTTTTTCTATTTAACTCTCTTGGATTTGATTTTTCATTTTATTTATTATCAATTGAATTCAATTTAAATTGGTAGTTTCCCTTCGATCTCGATTACGCTTGGTGTAAAAAAAAAGTTTTTCTTTTTCTTTTCTTTTGTAGATGGAAATACAAAACCTTTGAAGCAACCCAAGTTTGATAATAAATAGTACAATGAGCAAAAGAGGTAAGTTTTCAATTAATTGAAATTTACGTGAATTTGTGTTTTCAAAGTTTGTAGCTTAATGGATTGGTAATTTGCTTTTCTTTTTTTCTTTTTTGAGTGAAAAAGGTTCAAATTTGTTCTCAAAGAGTTTTAATTCTTGGGTTGTTTTTTACTTGAATTTTTATTTATTTATTAATATCTGTTTGGTTACTAACAATATATAGATAATAATGGATTTTTTAAAAGTGAAAATTCTAGGTCAATATAAACAATTGATTCAATTTAATAAAAGTTTTCTGCAGTTCTTAAAAAAAAAATATATATATATATATATATATAGAGAGAGAGAGTTAGGTTCAAGTTACACCTGGTGTAACTTTAAGCAATGTTACACCACCTAATAACTTGTTATTGAATTAATCTTTTGAAAATCTAACCGTTGAATTACATGTTCTATATGTTCTTAACATGCATGCTAATTTTTATATCAATCAGATGTTATTTACCATTTGATCTATAAGCTCATCTTTTATGCATTATTTTAAACTACAAAAACTTGAATTTTAACAATTGATCGATGAAATAGTTATTAATCTTTGATCACCTTGGAATTTTGTAAGCATGGAAAATATATGAAGATAATGTAATCTAAAGGTGGAATTGTCAATATTCGCATCCAATTAAAAAATATGGAGTGGTGTAACATCATTTAAAGTTACACCAGGTGTAACTTGAACCCAACTCATATATATATATCAAACAAGGAGCCAACACTAGGATTCAAGAGTTAGAATAGTACATTTACAAATTTACTCATAGTTTATGGGACTAAAATCCCATTCACGTGTTTTTCCTATTTCCCCCCACCCTCTCTTTATTGTTCAAATCTTCACAAAATAAATCTGTTTCTATTTTTTAATATCTATTTTTTTTTATTGCGCTATAATACTCGATCCTCTATTTTTTTTGTAGAATGAGAATCATGGAAAATTAAAGAAAATTTAAAATATATATTATTAGTTAATTGTTGAGGATTTTTTTCCACCAACCAAAATAGTACCATTAGTAACTCAATTTTTAACTTATTTGCAGATTGATTCTGTAGATTAAGAAGGGTGATTTGGGTTTTACTCCTCCAAATTATAAAAGACCATCAAACATACATCTTTTTCTTTTTCTTCTTTTTGATTAGTTGGGTGGTCGAAAAATGGATATAGGTGCCTAAGTAGTAATGCACGTAGCAAGTCCTTCACTTATTATGTAAAGAACTTATACGGTTGAATATCAAAGATTCGTGTATATATATATTGATGATGCCGAAAAAATCACCAGTGAGCCACATGGTTCCAACTCGCTCGATACCAGACCTGCCCAACACAAAAAAAGAAGAAGACCTTACAGAGAGTATCGGTATGGTACCGGCCAAAGACCCTCTGAAGGTTGAGTTAGAAGAGAGCTCCAACAATGCTAGAGAGTGTAAGCTTTAGAGAAATTGTGTGTACCTTTTTCTTGAGGGTCTTTGGGTTTTTATAGTAGCGTAGGGTCAGACTCCTTTGTTTGCGGAACAAGTCTTTTCCTTATAGGGAAGATACTCATTAATGCGTGTATATTCTAGAATTCTACTCATGTTAGGACTCTACAAACCAGAGCTAATCGTGTGTCGCAAGTATTTTCTATTTAAGGTTCCTTAGAGACCACATAATAATGGGCCGGATACCACATGGCTGTTCGGTCCGTACATGCCACGTCTGTTCGTGCCACCTCCGTCCAGATAGCTTTGTCATGCATAATGTTTCCTCTTCATATATATATATATATATATTGTGATTGAATAGTCTTTACATCAAAATAAATATACTCACCCTTATGAATAATGATTACTAGATCATAAGCTCTTCTATTTTTTTGGGTAAACCTTAATAATTTGCAATAATTATAATTTTGGATTACTACATTTTCCAATTAAAAAAAAAAAAAAAAAACTAGGGGTGTGATGAAAAATTTACTTCACCCACAAATGCATAATACTCATCACACCCCTAGATTTTTTATTTTTATTTATTTATTTTGTTGTTATTGTGTTTGGAAAATGTAGTAATCTCAAATAATATAATTGTTGAAAATTTTAACTTTTATCCAAAAAAATAGAAAAGCCTTTGAGTATTAATGATGAATTTGGAGTAGTGGGGTACGAAGGGTAAAGAATAGGTCTTTTTTTTTTTTTTTTTTTTTTTTTTTTTTTTTTTTTTTTTTTTAAAATTTTTTT